>NW_028297110.1:6830481-6988110 GCF_055798465.1 Pogonomyrmex barbatus | reverse complement strand
CGCACGCACGCACGCACGCACGCACGCACGCACGCACGCACGCACGCACGCACGCACGCACGCACGCACGCACGCACGCACGCACGCACGCACGCACGCACGCACGCACGCACGCACGCACGCACGCACGCACGCACGCACGCACACACACACACACACACACACACACACACACACTAGATTTATATATGTAATTTTAGAAAATGTGTGTGTGTGTGTGTGCGCGCGCGCGCGCGCGCGCGCGCGCGTGTGTATGTGTAGGTATCTCTCCAATTGTTTACAAATAATGCATTAGCAATAATCAGTATCGTCCAAACATACATTTTTGCCAGTAATGTCAAACAGACGCTTCTGATTATAATTTTTATCAATACCATCCAAATAGATGCTTCTGATTTTTATTATTCGAATCATACTGTTATATGAAATATAGAATGGACTTCTTTCTTCATAAGAATGCAATTGATAATTTCTTTCTTGTCTCTTTGATTATTTATATATAATTATATTATTATATTATATTAATTATATTATATTAATAATATATATATATAATTTATTTGTAATAACCAGTACTATCAGAACTGACGCTTCTGGCATTCATTTTATTTTACAAGTACCATCAGAATAGACGTTTCTGATTATAATTTTTATCAGTACCGTTCAAATAGACGTTTCTGACGAAACACTTTTCACCATTGCACTAATTATAAGAATATAATTGTGAATAAAATAGTTATGAGAAGAGCGCTTTCTTCCGAGTATGTAACTTCGTGTCATGCTCTGTCTCGATGCTAATTGTTTTGACCAGATGCTAATTGTTTTGACCATACCGCGGCGGGTTCACGTGTCGAAGCACGCACACAAAAGACGAGACACGTACATGTGCGCTCGGCAACGTTGGGTTGGCCGAAGAGAATAGAAAAATCATCCTACTCTCTCGCATCGAAGCGCCGTGAGTAGAGAATAGGAATATCGTTGTACTCTCTGGCGCTCGCGTATGAGAAGGAAATAGAAATATTATCGTACTCTTTCGCGCAGTATATGCCGTGCGATGATCAAGCATCTTTTTATTATCGTTCATTATTGCTAATGTAATATAGCGAAAGAATTAAAAAGAATAAACAGACATTAACAATGCATGAAGAGAAACGAAAATCATTATATATAATTGTATATAATTTTATGTATAAAAATTATAACATACTGGTTGTAATCATCATGGAAGCATCTGAAAGTGCTTCGTTACTAGCGCGTGCTATGCGGCCCACATCATTCGGGGCCGCCCAAACATTCTTGACCGCAACCGAACAATACACGCGCGCTTCTGATCTGTCACGCGTCGACGGCGTGACAGATCAGCGGTTTTGTTTAACAGCTTCTAACAAATCACGCGACGACACGTAGCACTAAAATGGGTATAAATATCCGACGAATTTTTCATAAAACATCCAGACCTGTCCGATCTTCCGACCCGTCCACTTCCAAAAAGCACCGATCCGACCTGAACAACGCGAGAAGATTCTCGCGTCGAATACCGAGCGTTCTCAGTATTCCCGTTCTTTCCTTTCGTGAAAAATCGGAGTGTTCTTGGATTTTTCTGCTATGAAATATCGGGTGCTCGCAATATTTTCGTTCCCTTCCCGTCCGGAAAGTCGGAGCGCTCTCGGACTTTCTGCGGAATATCGGGCGCTCGCGATATTTCCGTATTCCTGCATATTCAAAAGTCGGAGCGTTCTCGGACTTTTCCGATATACGCGAAAAGCCCGTGTCACCGCAAGCATCAATCGTTGCCTAGCAATCCGTACGTCTAAACGCTCGACACAACGCGGACCCGGTTACCTAGCGACGCACTGCGTATACAACCTACGCATGATCTAGCGACTATCACCCATCGCATTCACGATTCAACCGCGCTACGAATATCACAAAGCGGCAAGCGAAAACCATACGCGAACGGCGCTACGCTGAAAGAAATGAGACATCATCTATGTTAATAATAAATCCAACTATTTCGAGCAATTAAAACCAGGCGACTGCGACTCTTTCCCGAACCCGGCATCCGACGAGCATCTCCGAGTTCACGTCCCCGCATCCGTATCGTAGATTGTTCGACCACGCAGGGACGTACCGTTACACGGTTTTGCCATCGGAGCGGTATTATCGCAAGGGCCAGTGGACCAAGATCGACCAATTGCTTACGCGAACAGAATTCTAAACAAAGCGAAACAGAATTACAATACGACGGAAAAAGAATTGCTAGCTATAGTATGGACAGTCAAACATTTTCGACCGTCTATTTACTAAATAGAACTAAATTCCAAATAGTGACGGATCACAAACCATCTGGTTATTCAGCATAATAGATCCGGGTTCGCGATTAATTAGATGGAGACTCAAATTGGAGGAATACGACTACGAAATAGTGCAAGGCCAGCAAAGGCAATACAAACACTGACGCACTTAGCAGAAATCTGATCGCGCGCGACACACAAATAAATAGCGTCGAGCGTGATAAGGAAGAGCGCGAATACAGCAAAGAGGAAAAAGAGCAGATAATATATTGTAAGAATTAGACGACCGTAAGCGGTCATGAAAGAGATTCGGAATATAAACAGCTAACAGAGAGGAGCCGTCGTGGTCGTGCAGACTAAGTGTCGGATTGGTAGACGAGGGATCCCGAGTTCAAATCCAATCGGTCTCCGTTAATTTTTTCCGAATCTAATAGATATCTTTCAATATAAATATCATAATGCCCCCATCGGAGGACATCAAGGTGCTACACGGACGATAAATAGAATAAAATTAACACACAACTGGCACGGATTAACAAAAGACGTGGAAGATCACATCGCAAAATGCGAGTATTGCTAGAAGAACAAATTAAACAGAAAAACTAAGATGCCTCTAATACTAACAAAAACGGTAGGGAAACCGTTCGAAAAATGTGCCCTGGATATCGTGGGACCACTCACAGTCACCATACAAGGAAATAAGTACCTGTTAACATTTCAGGATGATTTAACAAAATTCAGTAAAGTAATACCGATACCAGATCAAGAAGCAAATATAATTGCTAAAGAATTTATCACAAAGATAATCTGCGAATTCGGAATACCAGAGAAAATATTAACGGATCAAAGCACGAATTTTGTCAACGAGATATTTAAGGATGTATGCACCCTCTTGAAAATAACGAAAATTCAAACTACCGCATACTATCCAGAAGTAACGGAGCTCTAGAGAGATCATATAGGACTCTAGCCGAATATTTGAGACATTATATAGATGAAAACCAAACTAATTGGGACGAATGGATTCCATATGCGATGTTTACATACAACATGACACCGCATACCGCAACGGGTTATATGTCGTTCGAACTAATGTATGGGCACCGAGCAAGCCTACCTACTGCACTGACGGCGCCGCCGAAACCGTACTACACGTACGATAACTACGCGCAAGAACTGAAGGAACGTCTCCGAGCCATACAGAAACTGGCGAAGGAACACATCCGCGAGGCGAAACAAAAAGCGAAAAATTATGCTGACAAAAATGCTAACAGCAAAACTTTCAAAGTAGGTGATAAAGTCCTCCTGCATGACAAAGCAGTGCGTCGAGAACGGTCAAAGAAATTAGAAGCACCATGGATAGGTTCGAAGTAATCGAAAAAATTTCGGACGTGAATTATAGAATCAAACAAAAACGAAAAGTCGTGACTGTACACGCGAACCGACTCAAACTATTTATTGAAAATTAGATAACGGACGTGCATGACGAAACACCCGCGAGAAAAATTAGTAGAAGTATTAGTAGAAGCAAAAATTATATACATAATAATAATAATAAGGTTAGTAAATAGAAATTGAAAACATACCAATTGCGGCGACGTAGCGAACAACCGCCGCCCAGTAGCGACACAAACCCGGATTCGCAGGGGATCGCGGGGATACCTATCCTCGACCTATGACCTCGTCTCCTTTGCCACGCATTCAGCCACTAGCCATGAGGCGCAAACACATTCAGAACACATTATGGAAATGTATTCCCGCTCAAACATCGCGCACCGCATGATTCGAATCATAACTTATTGACTTTTGAGCTACTGCTGGACTGTGCACAGCCACGGACAACGACAGACTGAATTAAACAATTTATTATATGCACTCCGTAGAAAGAAATGCACGGCTAGGAGTCACCGAAAAGCAAACAGAATTCCGGTGCTCCTCGCGGGACGCCCCTTGCGCGGAGAAGTACAGATAACACGATTCCCGACGACGTATGGATGACAAAAAACCGTTTCGTTTCAAGGAACTCACACCGAGATTATAATAAATCATGCCGTACTACATACAAAGAAAAAGGGAAGAGAGAGAAAAGAAAGAAAAATGCATAAGCGACACACACAAAAAAAGGAGAGATAATGAAATACGCTTACCTTAATGTTACGGTGGCAACACCTTCACATGTCGTACCCTGATAGTGTCACAAACGATGACCAGAATCCGATCCAGCAGGAATCGTCGGCTAACCTATGGCTTCTGTCTGGAAGTACGTGCACCGTGCCCCGTGAAATACATATTTCGTCGCATCACATCATTCATGTCGCACGTGCGGCTATTACCGTTGGAAACGATCATAACAGAACTGCGAGAAGCAGCGACTCAATTGACCGAAAATCTACATTTTCCATTTACAATACGGGTGGAAAACTGGCGTACAATCCAAAAATATAACGATAAGCGCATATTATAATAAACGGACATTTACACGATTATTCGTTTTCCGATAATCGCGTTTCCAATATTTAAACTAATAAGAAATTAAACTGTATCATTACCGGTACATAACCACGATACTTTTACATTCATAAAAATTCACCACCCATTAGTATAGATAAAGAAAATCATTACTACATATTACCAGACGAAAACGAACTACAAGCATGTATACAAGACGGACAACTGTACATATGCAAACGAGATTTTCCTGTCTATCATATTAACACGAATGCACCATGCGAGGTGCAAATCTATGTAAACGCGCCGGGCTAACTCAACAACTGCGAACAGCGATGCGTAGCGTCTAATACACTCTTGTGGATAACATTAAGTGGAACCACAAGCATTATAGTCGATGATAACAAACAAAAAATTAAGTATCCAGTGCGATAAGTCACCGAAACAATAATTAGAGTTAAGCGGCACGGGAAAAATAAAAATTAATGGAAAATATAAACTAACAACGCCCGAGGTAACATTAGTAATGAAGCGACAATTGTCGATGAGATATATACAGATACAATTACCAGACTTTAATTTAACGCTCACGCCACGCGACAATGAAATTAATCAACCGATAAAAAATATTAAGTTACAACCGATAATAAAGAATCCACTCGAACTCGCTAGACTAAGCATATTAGAAGACGAAATAAACAAATAGGTAGACGAAAATATGTATACATTCAAAAATAATCTAAAATAACATAAAATAATTTTGTATATCCGATTAGCTTTAGCGGATTAATAGTAATTGTAATCACTATCGTTATAATAATTGTAATTGTAAGAAAAAAGAGAAACTGCAATAAAGAATCCCCCGTCGTAACACCAAAGGTTACGATGAAGCAATGATGTACTAAGAGCAAATGTAAAACAAATATAAAAATAGATGTAAAAAACAAAATAACAACTTATATAAAACTTAACTATAAGATTAGCATAAGCATTGCGTGCCGCGTCTCGAAATATTATTGTACGACTAGTAAGTGCTAAACTAAAAGAAAACTCCTCCTTGTTTTCTTTTTCCAAGAAGGGAGAGATGTTGCGAGGCAATCTAAATAAAGCAATCCGATCTCGCGACATTGCCGACTAGTCAGAATTCCAAGGATTCTGACTAACCCGAGAATTATGTAATTAAAATATGAAATAAAAAATAATAAAGAATGCGCGAACACGCCGATTGCAACCGATTGTGCAATTTGGCAAGGACGCTGACTCCGACAACACGTATCGAAACGCTGACGCACCAAACAACACGATACGCGCCGAGGACGCGTAACAGCGGACCGATAAAAGAGCGACGAGAGTATCAGACGTAGGCTTAGAATTAGAGGTACGGACATACGAATACCGACGCGTAAGACTGTCAAGGAAATGTGATAGTTCGTGGGTGATTCGATAATAACGAACATCGAGTGTAAAATAAAAGGTGTTTATTCAAAAACTGTGTGGCTCCTTCTCCCTTTCCGTTATTATCCCCTTTCGTTACGCTCGATACAACAGGTCATTATCGACACGCCGAAAAAACCGATAGAAAAATGTGCGCTTGATATAGTAGGACCACTACCCATTACGAACACCGGAAACAAATATATCTTAACTTTTCAAGATAATTTAACAAAATTTAGTAAAATGATTCCGATAGAGAATCAAGAAGCAAATACGGTGGCAAAAGCCTTTGTCACCAAAATAGTTGCCGAACACGAGATTCTCGAAAGGATTTTAACTGATCAAGGCATGAATTTCATGAGTGAAATATTTAAAAATACATGCAAGTTGTTGAGGATCGAGAAGATTCAAACAACAGCCTATCATCCCTAGAAAGTAATGAAGCATTAGAACGCTCACACAGAACTTTGGCAGAATATCTTCGACATTACATAAATGAGAACCAAACAGATTGGGACGAATGACTATCCTATGCAATGTTTGCGTATAATACAACGCCACATACGGCGACGGAATTCACACCATTTGAATTAATTTACGGGCACTGAGCCTGATCAAACAGTCCTGATCAAACCACCGAAAATAACTTATTCGTATGACAATTACAAAATTACGAGAGAAGATCCGTGCAACGAACCAAGTAGCGAGAAAATGTGTAAAGCAAGAAAAGGTAAAATCGAAACAGTACTACGACCGAAACGCGAGGATGAAAACTTTTCAAATAGGCGAACAGATTCTACTGTACGACGAGACAGTTAGACGAGGACGCTCAAAGAAATTAGAAGCGCAATAGATCGGACCGTACATAATTACTGAAAAACTGTTCGAAGTAAATTATAAAATAAAAATGGGCTACCGTATGATAACCGCAAATCGAATGAAAGCATTCGTGGAAAACTAAAACTAATAAATAAAAAATAGAAATAAAAAAGACTCACGAAAATAGAGTTCCGAGGAAGCGCTCTGAGAATATCCAAAAATAGACACTAAGAATAACTTGCTACACTACACAACAAAAAACCTAGCTTGCACTAAACACAAAAAAAAACAAGCAAAAACCTAAAAGTAACTATGTAAGGGTTAATCCCGAGTTAATTAAGAGAAGAGAGATTTTCAAACTCTTCCTCCTCCGAAATCAATTAACAAGTCTTCACCAGGAATCATAGCCTCCTCTGGAAAATGGACCCGAGAGAAGTAATGAAACGGGCAAACTTCGACCACGCGGACTGGGCATCCGTTTCATCACCAAGAACACTTTCAGAATCTTCCCTAGGCGAAAAGGGTCGTGGACAAAAAACTTGGTTTTGTCGGGGTATCACAGCATTCAATGTCGTAACGCGCCAAATAATTCGTCACATTTCCTTCATGGAAACTCGCGCGAAACAATGCAAAATATTCGTACCAAATATTTTCCTCCTCAGAATCCTGATACGATAACACTCTTAGCACTATTCGAAACATAGGATATCGTATCTGCGTCAAATGTCTGTATCCAACAAATTGTTTACTATTCCCTCCTCACTTAACTCGCGAGCGTTGCGCACGGGCGAACTGTCGAAAAGGAAACTAGCGTCGCGAGGAGACATCGCCAAAAGCACCCATTAGCAATAATCCACGGGAAACAACTAACATTAATATAATAAAAAGATGCGGGTAAGCAGATGCTATCTTGAAAGGGATATCCCGAAGTCAAAAGATAAACACCAGAGTCTAAGAAGAGATATAGTGAAGAACGAAATAAGAGTAATCATATCTCGTGAAATAAAAGAATATACGCGTCAGTCCTGACGCTACAACAGCAAAAATTTTTTAAGAAAACTTATTATAATTACAGAATAACTTTATGGGCCATCATAGGCACTGAAGAAATCCAGGAGAAAACGCTATTTGAAATAAAAAGTTTTTTCCATTATCCTGGGATACATATTTCGAGGAAATCGGATTTATGAATCAGATACAAACTATATGGAAGTTAGTTATCAAATTAGATATCACCGCTCTAGGAATACGAGTATTGCACAGCAATTACAAGATTACTTAGAACCAGCGATGTAAAAGTATTATTGAACCAATCAGATTTACTTGTCAAAATATTCTGCAAATACTGCATAGGAACAATGAAAAACTAACGACACTATTAGCACACTTACAAAGCGTATATAGAGCCTCTGACAGCAAAAGAGGATTATTAAATGCGATTGGTACGATGAGCAAAACATTATTTGATACAATGGATGCCGATGATGCGCTACACATAGACGAGCAAATGCTCGAGTTATTGCGAAACAACCAACAAATCTTAGAACATGCTGCAAGAAACCAGATAAAAATTATCAACGCCATAATAGGCTACATAGATGGATTAGAAAAAACCATAAGTTATAATGAAGATCGGCTAAAAAATGTAACAGCGCAAATGAAATTGCAATTAGCAAAATACACGCAGCGAGAGGATATGGATGAAAATTTACTAATATTAAAGACAATAATGACGGACATGATCAAAGATGTCGAGAACACTATTGACTATCTATTATTAGCAAAAGACAAAATAGTACAAACCCTATTACCGCTCAAGAATATCATAAGGGAATTGCGAGAAGCCGCAACGTAGCTAATGGAAGGACAACACTTTCCATTTAAAATTAGTATAGGAAATTGGCGCTATTCAGAAATATGTGACTATCCAGAAATATGTGACTATGTAAATATGTACTATGATAAAACAGATATCTACACGATCTTCCGATTTCCAGTAATCTTTCTCGACATTCAAATTAATAAAACCGATACCGTTCCCGATACGTGAATACGCGAATATCTTTTCATTTTTTACGGGTAAATCATGCCTTAATAGCAATAAATAAAGAAAACCATCATTATATATTATTGGAAGAGCGTGAACTAAACACGTGCGTACAAAACGATCAAACTTACATGTGCGAACAAAATCTTCCCGCCTATCACATAAGTACGGACGCGTCATGCGAAGTGCAAATTTATATAAACGCGCCCGAACAGCTCCAGAATTGCGAACAAGGACGTATAATTTCCGATACCTTATTGTGGTTAACGCTAATGGAACCACAAGCGAGGCTATATTCCGCACAAGTAAACCAAAAAATAAAAATTCAATGTGATAAATCGGAAGCAAGAAAACTAGAGATAAATGATATAAGTAAAATAAAATTAAATTGGAGATTGTAAATTAACGACGCTAGAAATAACGATAGTCACGCGACGACAGATAGCGACCCGCACATTTACTGGAATACAATTTAACGTTAATATCGAAGAACATCAAAAGCAAATCAGCTCACAGAAAAAATAAAACTGCGACTGATAATAAAAGACCCGTTAGAATTAACAAAATTAAGCACAAAAATAGATGAATTAAATAAGCAATTAGATGAAAAGCCAAACGTGTTCCAAAACATACATTTTACCTACCCCGTTGATTTTAGCGGAATATTAATAATTATAATTTTAATAATATAAATATAAGGAATAATAAATATAATTATATATAAGAAAAAAGAAAGCAAAAAATGTAATACTGAGTAAGCTGAGTAATGCTGAGTAAGAGTCATTTCTTGCAGTTGGTGATCGTTTCTGTATACCAACAAATTCTAGTCATGGTATTTTTAAATGTATCGTTAATACTTTAACAGAATTAATTCCACAATACGTAAAATGGCCAAACGCTGAACAACAAGCTATGTCATCACAGGTACTATCAAGAATTTATACTTTATAAGTTTCTCATGATCATGCAAACATATTGTTAATTAGAAATTTTGTCATTTTATATTTTAGTTATTTGAAGATATTTTAGATATTTTAGATATTTTTAGATATTTTAGATATTTTAGATATTTCTTATGGCATAAGTAATATTGATGTCATTGATGGATGCCATATCCCGATAAAGCAACCAGTTAGGAATGCGATTGATTTTTTTAATAGAAAACAATTTCATTCAATTATATTATAAGATAAACGCAAAGATTTAAAATTTTTTAAGTTAAAAGTAAAATTAAACAACAGTTATTACTTTACAGTAATAAGAAATATTGTTTTGCAAGAGTTTGTGATCATTCCGCACGCTTTATTGATGTATTTATTGAAATGTCGGGAAGAATGCACGATGCACGTGTATTCAGAAATAATCCACTTTTTCTAAAGTTGACAGACAATCAGAATCCACTTCTTCAACGCAATCAATATTTGATTGGTGATTATACCTATCCTTTGATGATCAATCTAATGACTCCATTTCGAAATAATGGACACCTTCTCAAGCGCGCTATAATAGGAGATTGAGTTCAATCCGCTCAATTATTGAACGGACATTTGAATTCCTAAAAGTAAAATTTCGACGTCTCAATATCTGAATATAGCCGATACAGAATTCGGTAATAATATAATATCCGCTACATGTATGCTCCATAATTTTATAACTGACAATGGTATACGACAATATGAATGAGAATAATGATGATATTCCTATAGTTCATGTCCATGAATTGAAAACATCTGAAGATCTATCTGTGGTTCGGGAAGCAGTTGAAAAAAAGAAATTATATTGTAAATAATTTGTAAATTATTTATAAATTTGTAAATTAAATATATAAAGTTATAAAGTATAAGTAGTAATATAAGGCGGGTTCTAACCCAGAAGCGTTGAGGGGGGTGCGGGTGTGCGGGGGGAACTGTGCGCAACCGAGGAGCTCCGGGGAGGGGGGAGGGGGGGACGGCGCGTGTTGGGCGACCCAGTGCCATTGAATGTAAACAGCGTCGACGATTGATGCCTTCAGAGCACCGTGATAAATAATTACGAAAAGATAAATAACGAAGATGATATAAAAAATTGAACGTGTGGACATGACGTCAGAGGGGGGGGGGGGCCGCCGCCGCCGCGCCCGCCACCGCCGCCGAGTAAAAAATAAATATCTCTCTCTCTCGTATATATCTATTATCTCTTCCGTTGCGGCTCTCTCTCTTATGGAGAATGTTATTTTTCTAATTATTTTATGGTGAGGGAGAAAGAAATGAAAGAAATACATGTTTTTTGCATATTATATTTAATCCACTTCATCTGATATTAATTTTTCTTAAAAATATTCATTAAAATATTAATAACAAAATTAATATATTAATAATAACATTTTTAAAAAAATTTTTCACTTTTTTAAATCATGATTCAATTTCTTTGTCATGTCCATGCCCGACACCCTGACCTACATTCCTGCTCGACGCGCGCGAGTCATCCCGGCAAAATAAACTTCTCGGCGTTATATGATAAGAAGCGGTACGTCGATCGTTAGAATTATCAACGCATGGGAAAGAAATAAAAAACATAATTCGTATATCATATTTATTTTATTCATGGTTACCTGACCACCAATTAAATAATTTGAATACATTTTGTAATGCGCAATATAGTGATATCCGCATCGCATAGTATTATCAGCGTCCAGATTGTTTAGAGAATCTACGTTTTCGTAATCAGCATCCAGAGTCTCGATGTACACGCGCTCATCATCCAGAAGCAAATTCCACAGCCATTGTGGTTTTTCGTGTCCCTTGACATATACGACAGCATCGCTGTCATCGTCGTCGTCGTCGTCATCGACGTCGTCGACGTCGTCTTCTTCCGTTCCATGCACAACCTTTGTAATCAAACTCTTAGCTTTGCTGTATGGAATCGTCCCATCGTAGTCTATGGTGATGACGTATCATCCAACGTGCGCGAGACTTGTCGGCACTTGCGAGGAAATGCCATGGTATAGGGCTTGCGAAAATATAGTGAGAGAGAACGGTCCGTTTTCTGAGAGCGGCAAACTCCTTTACAACAAACTGTCCTCCAACGAGAAAATCTTGCAGGTCTACGAACGTTGGCACGACCATGACGAGCAATTTTTCGAGACTGCGGTCGATTTCGATGTATCGTAGATTTTATTGTCTCTCTCTCATGTGCCAGCGATGCTCTTAGGTGATCTTGCGTACAACATTGGTCAACGGATTGTAGTGAACCACGCGATCGTGTATAATGAGGCAGTACGCGGTGGTATTCATCGGTACGTTCTCCTTAGTCTCAAATTCCAATCTCACGTCCACGGTTGCGCTCTTGACCGATTCGTTTTGTCGAGAACAATCGATGATTACGAATGGACCGTTATGTAGAAAAGACGTGACGGTGAGACTCGGCTCGAGATACTCGTATCCGTAGTAACCCTTGCAAAAACGCGCGTACGTTTCATACAACACGGACCATCTGTTTTTGTCGAAATCAAGATGCATATCGTCGTACGGATAACATTCCGAGTTCAGATAGAGTTTCACTTGGTTAAGTTGCAGTCGTCGAATCGGCTCCTGTCCTCAGCTATGACATTTTTGCGACCTGTTTGCAGAGCAAAGATGACGTATCGCGGTATCTCGAGCTGAGTAGCGGTTTTGATGGCCCACGAATGCTTGGTTGTACGCTGTAACAGCGGAAACTCGTACAGATCCCACGAGCGAAAAGCCATGCTCAAGTATCGTCCGCTCTCCAAAGTGCGCAGCATCGATAGTTTTTTATCTCGCTCAATAACACGTGCGACATTCGCCATTGTATCTTGAATAAGTCGACCACGGGATCCAACGCCGAATTTCCCATCAGGCAATTGTTGTCGTTACGAGATCGTATCAAGATCAATTCGTGACGAGCGTTGATTATCACGCGTCTGTAATCCTCGCAAAATCCCAACAGTGTAGAGAGGTACGCAAAAGTTAAAATATCCATCCGCGCTGGTATGCGCATCCCAACCGGCATTCCTCAGAATCACGCTTCTGTCGGATGATGTCGTTACGTAATGTTTGAGCGTGCTGGTTACGCCCACGTTTCTGTTACGATCAATCTTCACACCATCAAGCTCGTATCGAATCTCATCGAACAGGAACGCGACAAAATTATTTCCCAGCACCACATCAGATCCCTCGACAACTCTGTTCTTCGTTAGTTTTCCCTCGATATATAGAAAGCTTTCGTACGGCAATGTGTACAGATCCTGTTGCTGTATAGGTATTCTTATCTCATCGCTGTACCCGAACGTCATATTGGCAAACGGGTTGTACACATAAGTCTCAATCTTGACGATGCGATCGTCAAAGATTGGCTCGTTTTCGATGTTTAAGATATCAGTCATTTCATAAGTTGCATACCGCGAATCCTAAAGCTTGTAAAAATTTAACGTTCGACGCGTTAAGTTTCTTCCTCTTCTTGACGCAGCCGGATGAGCGAATGTCGATCGATGTTTTTTTTGTAAAAGATGCGTTATCTCTCTGCGTATGCTTCGCTTCGTTCAACACGAGCATCTCAAAATGTCACGCTCGCGTTATCGCTGTCGCCGTCGTACGTGCAATCTGACGGTGATCTCTTTTCCTCTGAAATCGAGCAATCGTCCGTTCTGGTCAACAATGCGTATCGTTAGCTCCGTAATGCTCCGTACGATGACTGGCAGGTAAATGATCTGCATCGGCCTTTCCGATATCTTATATCCTGGCGGCACGCTCAGTGAAAATTCGTGTATCGTGTGCACACTTTTGTCATTGCTGTATGCGCCCGCGGTCACGTTGCACTCTACACGGATAATTTACGTTCATTATGTTGATCGACACGTCCGATTCGTGCCACCTTCGCGGTTGCAGTATACGCCTCGAGAAACCCAGCAGCGATCCAATGTTACGAGGCTTATTAAAGTTTATTCTGTAGGCGCATTTAATTTCACACCTCATCGTGTTGTAATTTGCGCGGAGCACTATCGGATATTCTCCAATCTCGTCATCGCCGCGCGCGGTGTCACCAGCGTTACCCTCGGGCGCGTCGCGTCGCGGACGTTTCCGTAAAATCTCACGTTTCAAAAATTCATTTATGGCATGCAGTTCATACGACCCCTCGGGAATCGTAATTTCTGCATCGTCTTTGCCAAAATAAAATGTATTGTTCGAAGCGTTTACATTCGGTATCGTGTGATAAGTCTCCAAAATTGTTAGACCAAGCTCGTAGTCATCGTCGCTCAAATCTATGGCTGGAGAGTAATTTGTCGCGAGAACGCTGCTCTTCCCGCTCAGCGTAAGCGTCAGCGACATGATGGAAAAAGCGTTCGACGAATACTGAGACGCCGCGACATTTTGTCGGACTTTATAAATTCACGCACGTCGACCGTTTTGGAGAAGAAACCACAAGCACAGCTGTCCGCAGACGCTCTGATCGTACGTCTGATAGGACGTTCGATTGTACTCTATCGTAGCATCGTCTCCGAAATATCGTATCAGTTCCTTGGGCAGTCGAAGATTACCAAAACTGTCAAAGTACACAACGCGATTGTTTCTCTTTGCGTACGCTACCCAATGAGTACCGGGGCCCGTCGTGTCGTCCAGATTTACGATACCATTTTCATTTCGACGTGCGCCGCTAATCGGTAATAATGCGTCACGCATGAAAACACCTCTAAAGTACGGTACGCGCATACGCTTCGCCAGCTGGTCCAATTGTACATTGGTGGTTACACCCGTAGGTATTTTTATCGTCTCTTTGGCGTTTTTTTTCTTTTTTTCTTTTTTTGCTGTTACGCCTCGTCCGCCTTTGTACGGGGCGAGATACAGTCCTCGTCCGTATTTGTACGGAGCGAGATACAGTCCCTGTCCGCGCGTTTCCATCGCGCGACGTTGCAGTTCCTCGAGTGGACGTTGCGCGACTTTCCTGTCGTTTATCGCTTTCGCCACGCTGGCCGCTCCGCCGATTAAGGACCCGAGAGCGCCCAAAATTGGTAAAATCGGTAACACACCACCTTGTTTCGCCGTTGGAAGTATTCGTTTCTTTTTTTTGCCGGTTTTTTTCTTCGCCTTCATTCCCATGCCAATCTTGGTCTTGGCTTTCATCGCTGCCCAAACGGCTGCAGCTGCAGCTTTCTCGCTCAGAGCCGAATCTCTCGCGATGACGCATCCTAAGGCTTTATCGGCGAGTACCTTGTCCGCCGCGTGTCTGTCGGTGAGATCGTTGCTCTGAGAATACGCAATGTCGTGTTCACGGCACGCCGCGTCCAGTGGATTTATGCCCGTTTCACCTCTGGCTAATCGTTTTTTCAGCCGAGTACCCGGACCGCAAAACTGATAGCTGGGGATATGTAGTTCGAAAGGAAGCGCGTTTATCACTCGATTGAGCAGACCTCCAATGTAGCCTTCGTTTGACGCTGCTGCTGGCATAGGCCACAATCCTTTATCTTCGGTGCAGGACCGTCTATACGATCTCGATCCCTCGATTGATTATAATGCTCGACGCAGCGACGATAGGTTTGAACCTCCAAATCCGCCTTTATATACTCCGGAAGCTTGTCCCACACGTGATCGATATAATTACCGCACACGCGTAACAGTACGACCTTCGGTATATATTGCAACTGCTCAGCGCTCAAATCCCGAATATCGGAGGGATGCGACAGCGCGAGATACATTTTTGCTACTGAGCGATTCGTGGTTTCGCGCGCCTATAAATAGGCGTTCGATCGAAGCCTAGATAACGCAGTGCGAACATGAAATTTGTACGGCAGCCGCTGACGATACGCGTCGCGAACTGTGACGAGAGAGCGCGAATGATGGGAGACATCGCGATGGAGCGCAAGCACGGTGAAATGTTACCGAGTACTATACGCGCCATCATTTGCGGGCCGTCGAATTGTGGTAAAACCAACGTTCTCATAAGCTTGCTCGAGAGTCCGCACGGTGTACGTTTCGAGAACGTGTACGTATACTCGAAATCGCTGCAACAACCGAAATATCGATACTTGGAAAATTTACTATCATCGATAGAAGAAATCGGCTACTTTACGTTCTCCAACAACAGTGACGTCATTCCACCGAGCGAGGCACGTCCCAATTCGATCTTCGTCTTCGACGACGTTGCGTGCGATAAGCAAGATGCTGTGAGAGAATACTTTTCGATGGGCCGCCACTCGAACGTCGATTGCTTCTATCTCTGTCAGACGTACGCGAGGATACCTAAACATCTGATACGCGACAATGCGAACCTGCTGATTCTGTTCAAACAGGATGGTACCAACTTGAAACATGTTTACAACGATCACGTGAATACCGACATGTCATACGATGAATTCTGTGCGTTATGCCGCGATTGTTGCAGCGCGAGTATGGATTTCTAGTGATAGATAAGGACAGTCCGCTTATCAATGGGCGATACAGAAAGGAATTTAATACGTTCGCGGTACCGTAACGTGGTTAATCGATGTCGATACGTGGAGCAGGCAACATGGATAACACCAAAGATCGCGAGAAAATAGCGAAACAGATTGCGAAAACGAGCGATTCGATTCGCAAAAAATATCGCGCTTTAAAAATTGGTAAAATAGCTGAAGATACAGCGTTGGAGAAACGCTTCAAGCCCATCGTCGAACCTCTAAAACAGATTGTTGAAAAAACCGAGGAATCTCAATCGATTGAAAGAGAAGCAAAGGATCTCGGTATTAAGAAAAAACAAAAACGTGAAGACAGCGATGACAACAACGATAACGATATTACTACTACTACTACTACAGACAAGGATTCATATTGGACGGATGTTGGATGGTTGAAATTAACGCCGCAGTCTAAAAAATAACGTACAACGAAAGAATTGAAAGCCGCGTCAGATTCACTCGTGTTCGAGTCTACATCGATACAACCATCGAAAGACCCACCGAAAGAACCACCGCTGTTCTTGCAAAAGGAAGATGTTTTCGAAACAAAAGACGCCAGTAAACCGTCATTCGAAACAACCATCAAACAGAGTCTGCAAACGCAATAAGGTCGAGAAACGTTGCATAATCAGCTGGGACCATTAGAGCAAAAGTACGTAAGCCCTCTTCTCGATGATAATGGAAAACACGATACATTTGATCGCGTATACGGTGTTTATTTCGATAAAAACAGTGGTGCGATGCTTGGTGACAAGAAATTTGACGTTGACAAAAATGACTCCATAATCATAGACAATGTGAGATACAATGGTACACCAGGATTGTACGAATTGATCTTCAAGAGACTTCCCGATGACGCGGTTTTTACCGAGGATGACGAACAAAAGTATAAAAGTATATTGTTAACAACAAATGCTCATAGACGTGGTCACAGCGCCCATAATTCCATCAAGGGCAATAGAGGATCCAAGTATATTAACATCATCGCTCCGCTCGTATCTACGTATGGAAGTAGCGGGCGTAAAAAGGGTGCAGGCGTGAGCAATATACCAGCCGCCATGAAGTTAAACGACAACAAGATCGATTACGTGCATTGGGACGATCCCAACGAACTGGTGGATCGACTCCGATTGCTCGACGCTTCGCACCGAGCTGGTAACAACGCTCACGACAACGAGATGCTGTCGATCATCGAGGAACTTCGCGAAGCCGGCATTATTATAAATTAATCGCGTATCGATGAAACGAGCCGGTCGATTAACGTCAGTGAGAAAAAAAAACAATTTTAAATTGTATATCTTATTTACTATTAAACATAGTCGAAACATGCGATCCGATGGACGTGAAAAAAATGTTAGCTCCGAGAAGCGACGACTCGTTGAGGAATTGCACGCTCCGGCGAAGAGAAATTTTCCGCGAAGACGTGTCATAATTCGAGGATACGATGATCTGTGGCAGACTGATCATCGAGATGCGTCTGTACTCGAGTTTCAACAGAGATCATCACTACATAATCACCGTCATCGATGCGTTGAGCAAGTACGCCTGGGCCGTACCGTTCAAGAGCAAGGTCGGAAGCGAGACGACTAAAGCTATCGCTAAGATAATGCGAGAGAGCGGAAGATGCCCAAGAAACTTGCAAACGGATATGGGAAAGGAATTTTACAACGCCGATGTGCAAAAACTCTTGAAAAAACGTTAATCATTATTCCACGTATGGTGTTGAAGGCATTGATCGTCGAGCGATTCAATCGCATGCTTAAGAACAACATGTGGAAGATGTTTACGCTCAACAGCACTTACAAGTGGATCGACGCGCTACCGCGTCTCGTGTCAGATTACAACGCGCGCAATATCGCACTATCGGCATGCGACCCGTTGACGTAACTCCCGCGATCGCCAAAAGACTCTTGGATACGGTATACAACGCGATAAAGATCGCAGGTCCAGCAAAATTCAAAGTAGGCGAATCGGTACGCGTGAGCAAGTACAAGACAATTTTCGAAAAAGGTTATACGCCAAATTGGACCACCGAGGTGTTTAAGATCGTTAAAGTGCAACATACTAATCCCGTAACTTATCTGCTCGAGGATTATCGCGGAAAATCGGTCGCGGGCGCGTTCTACGAGCACGAATTGCATCGCGCGACTCATCCGGACGTGTATCTCGTGAAGAAAGTACTACGCAAGAAGGGAGACAAGATTTACGTCAAGTGGCTGGGATTCGATAGATCGCATAACTCATGGATAAACAAAAGCAGTGTGATTTAATTCATTTTTTTCTTATTTTTATAATGTATTAAAAAAATACATATACACTATATACATGTATACAAAGAGTTTTTATTATTTTTTTCTCCCATTACATTTTTTAAACTATACATGTATGTAACTTACGAGAACACATGTAAAACTGCATGTATTATAAACAATATATGTATTAAGCCGAGTATACATTAAATAAATCGAAGAGAGAATTAAAGCTAATTCCTCAGCAAGCAGGATCTTGGTTGCTATTATAAAGTATATATAAAATAAATTTGAACAACTAAATTTTATTGTAAAAACTACATATAAAAACTACAAAAAAATACATACATCTATACTACATATATAACAGTATAAAACTACAAGAATACATACGTTCATACATACATAGATATGATACATAGGTACGTACATACATACGTGCATATATGCATACATATAAACTATATAAAAAATATAAAAATATATGTACATTGTATAAACATGTATATATATATATATATATATATTACAACCGCCAATGTCCCCACGGTAACGTCTCCGTCGAATCCGGTACGATGTATCATTTGTCGTCGTACGGACTCAGAGCGATTTTCGACTCGGACACCGTGTATACTTGGTGTAGCTTGGATCTTATACACGACTGGCGACGAGTCATTTCGATCTCTTCGTTCAAGCACCGCGTATAATCGTCGAACGTTATTGTTCGCGTTACGACGTTATTCTTTACACCTTTCGCCTTTTTAATGTCTTTTCTGCCGTCCACCCTCACCGCGTACATCTTCGCTCTGAGTCCGACGAATTCCGTCATTATCGCACCGTTATTCTCATCCTTCATTAGACTGGGTACTTTTTTATTCGCGAGAGGCATCCCGTACGCGTTGTCCGTCGGATAATCGCTCGTATCGAATCTAGCGATATCGCGTTTCATCGCCTCGTACACATCATCGCACTTGATGTGGTATACGAGACTGTCTGTGTCGGTATACATGATCTTACATTTCTCGCGATACAGCGGTGACATGTATTCGTGGTGAAATTCGTACAAGCAGATTTTCGATATGTCGATACACATACCCACGTAAATCGGCTTGTTGAATTTTACCTCGAGTTTACGCAGTTCGACGGCGATTAAGTTTTCCGCAAAGACGCTGCGGTTGTGGAAATTTGGTTTCGCGATCATTGCTTCCGCGCCATACCGTCCGTCCCATTTGGTCAAAAGTTTAACGTCGACGTGATTGCGCACATTTTCCATTGTTTTACCGAATACCGCGTTGTTCATTAATTTGTACAAATTTTTCTTAAAATCATTTTTCGCGTACGTTCTAAAGTGTGTATTGAGTTCGATGTAATCGCGGAGCCAGGCGGATTGAGTAAATTGTAGTACGCGATGTACCTTTGCGATACGAAGACCATGGCGCGTACATTGCTGCAGGTTGCGATAATGGATGACATACCGCTTCTTATCGTATAACGTCGCGAGAAGTTTATCCTGCCGCGTGCCGGGTGGTTTATCGCGCGCCGGACAGAAAAGTAGGTCAGTGTGTCGATCGTGTAAATGATGCGGATACTCGAGATCGACCTCGAGAATATAAGACGTAGACGAATCCGGAGCGATCGCGCTCGCGTCAAAATTCTCAATGTCTTCCATCCATCGAAATTCGGCATAGGGCAGCGGTTGACACATCGCCCATCCGTACAGATTATTTACGTCAAAGTACATAAGGTATGATGACGGTTTCGACGGGTCGTACGAACGCATGTACTTGTTATTGGCCTGCGCGTATCTGCCGGAACATTGACTGAGACCGCCGCGTATACCGCGTTCGATAAACATAACCATATTGATGTCGGTGAGCAACTCAAATTTTACGCGCGTATGTTTCAACATGGCGTCCCACGTGAAACCTGGCAATGTGTAGTAATGCGCGGGATCGAGTCCATAACTCGCGACGCAACTTTCGCGGAAATTTTCGAAAACGTCGCCAATAACAAGACATCGGTCTTGAGATATAGATCGCTGTATTCGCCGAGCGTTCGGATGGAGAACCGCTGCCAGACGTTCGCGGCGTGCGCGTAATCGTTCTCCGACACCGTGTCACCGGTCAACGAGTTACAGAACGATTCGCGCGGTGGTAGGCGCGTGTCCTGCAGCTTGTCCGCGCGATCCACGTATTCGTACGGAAAGACACCTTTGCGCGTCAACAAATCAAAATCTTCGTTTGAGACCGTGGAAAATTCGGAACGTAAAATTTTTAATTTTTCTTTCGTTAGAAAAGATGCCAATTTATCAAGGCTGGTATTTAAAAACTTGTACGAATCTATGAACCGCAAGCGTACGCAATTTCACGAATCTGATCTCTCGGTGGTATCTTGAACGTGTTTTGTAAACGAAATATATTTTTCTTTTGTTATCGGCAGCACATCGATCCTGCCTTCGAACGTCGTAGCTATTTCCGTGATGATAAAGTGCGCGTCATAACCGGATAAGTTGTGAAATACTATGGGAATGCAATACGAATCTTTATAATTTAGATTACAATTTGAGTCCGCGGGACCACGGTAACGACCGGTAAGATGGCAATGATCGCGTACCCGCGTGTCGTCCGACGCAAATGATTTCTCGCAAATATGACAACGCGTCGCGCTACGATATGCCTCCCACTGCTCTCTCGACAACGTTTCCATGGGGACATTCGCGGATAACAGAATTTTTACTTGATGCGCCAAATCTTCGAGTTGCTGAACGAACCACGCAACGCAATCTTCGTCGCGACGAGATCGATATACCGATAACGCGTCATCGTACGAGCATCGCACGTAGTATCCGATGCTAAATACCTCGTGCTGCTGGTAGGTGTACGATGCGTCTTCCCTCTCTGCCGGTTCCGTTCGCCGTAGTACGCACTCCAAGTCCGCGTAAACGATGAATGGAAGTCGTTCCCTATTCGTGTGGTTCTTGAATTCGAGCCACTTGTCGTCCTCGCTCGGCAGTCGGATGGCGCAATCGTTCATCTTTTCGCAGTCCGTTGTATGTGATTGCAATCTTTCAGACGAACTGAAGTAATGACATCTGCAAACGGAAAATATGATTTTTAGTATTTAATAAACAATTTTATAAGAGAAATAAAATTTGTTAAAATACATACCGGTCGCAAAAGTATTTCTTGCATTTCTTCTTGTTTATTTGCGAGCTCACAAGACGGGACAGATCTTTGATGTACGCAAAGTGCCCCGCGTTGTCGTCACGCGGATCCTGCACGTACAATAGATTTGCGTGCTTCTCCATCTTCCTTGATGTCAGCCGTATCGGGAGAATCTCCTTTTCCTTGATACCATAGACGTTGATTGAGATGTCGTTGAGATGTTCGAACTTCTTAATTTGGTTCAACGTCATCGGAAACGTAATGTCTTGCAAATTTAACACTGTCGTATAATGCGGGTACGACAATTCCCGATTTGTATGTTTTTTGGCCGGATGCAGAGCCGCGATCACCGACCACGCGAAACACGCATTGTCCTTGGATCGTACATTGATCACCGCTCGCTTTAACATAATTTCCCGCGGTAATTCGATGTAACATCCCGCGTGCATTAGATTATATTTGTTCACGTTTATAGTCAAATTTAGAATTTGCGACAACGCCCATCCACTGTCGCGTTCTTGGAATTCTTCGAGCGACGCCAACGTGGGTTCGATGACGTGCTGCTCGTCCAAATTTGACACTCGAAAGAGTTCACTATTTTTAGTGTTTATACTTTTGTTTGGGCGTTTATCGTCCGTCACAAACTCGCCGTTAAATGCAGTGTTCACTTTCACACTATCGTGTCTTTGTACAATGTCTCGCACTCGCTCGAGCACTACACCACCAGCGTCTTCTAAAAATTGTCGCGGCTCGATATAGTCCACATTGATCACCGCACCAGTCAATATACGGCTTTCAAATGCCGTATCGATTTCTCGCCAAACGAGAGATCCATTGTCTCTACTGGTGCTCGCGTACTCACCACCAATGTGCACGAAACGTCTTTCTAGTTGTACTTTTGCACCCGCGAGTCGCGCGATCCTCGCCACCGCAGATTGTCTATTTGCAACGGTGAGTCGAGGACGCTTAACACGGCTAAGTTCCTCGAGTTGTTCGATGCACTCCTCACATCGTTGCAACCACGCGAAACACTCCACCAAGGTAGCGACTTGGCTACACTGCTCCAGCAGCTCGCGTTCCACTCGCTCTAGGTGTTCCATATTGCAAAATCGTGATTCTTTTAAATTGTTGTACTGTCTCATCAAAACAATTTTACATTTTTTTACTTTCTTTTTTTCTTTTTTCTATAGCTGCTTTAACTCGAAGCCAGTATACAAAGCGTTGTATTTCCGCCATGTCCGGAGATTGATGGGAATAGAACAACCATATATGATTATCCTCGCTTCTTGGAATTATCTCTGCTACTTTTTGCCGCTAGAGAGGTAGTAATATATTGTATGCGTGTCTCTATAATAATAATATGTGCACGCTTCCAGAATTATTTCCGCTCTCTCAGAAGGAGCGGAGAAGCAGAGAGTCGAATTGTAGCGTCCCTTAACTCTTGAACGAGGAATCGGGAAATGTGGAGTTGAGGTATAGTGTCTCTTTATAAAATACACCGCCACGTTCACTGGTAGATGAGAGATTGAATCCCATAACGGAGAACTTGTTAATTCTTCCAATGACCTTTCCATATTGTTTTTATATCACATCACACTCTTCCACTTGCATATGCCTCGTTCACAATGTTGTCTTTTTTCAATTTGTGCAAATTGGGCACATGTTGCATGGCATTATCATACAGACGGACTGTTGGCAATTGGAGCAAAATCGGCTGTTAGCGCATTGAGAGTATCTATCTCGTGCTTCCTAACGGCATACAATACTCCAATGTCAGTGTCCGCCAGACGAACCATGCATTCGGCACACAGAGTTAGTGCACCACCCGTTGAATAATAAAATTGTATTGAACAATACTTTTTATTATTATTCAACGCAAGGAGTTCCGAACGGGTAACAATTTTTTTCTGCATAATCCGTAAGGTCATCACTTTGATCACTTACGTAATTGCTATCGTCAGACAATGCGTGCTCTTCGTCTTCAATATCAATGTCAATATTGTCAATATTGTCAATCTCTATTTCTTCTTCATTTTCAAACACTTCGTCCACTATATTCACAAAATCTTCCTCATCCATATTAAACACATTTTCTATATTTAACACATTATCCATTTTCACCGTCAACTATTTTTTCACATACATTAGACTTCCATCTACTGTGATCCTGCACATACAAATTTCTGGAAATTGGAATCAACGTTGGTCCACCGAGCTACGTGGAGATCGCTCTGGGAGATCATCGGGGACAGGAATTGATACTGTCTCTCGAAACGTGGAAGGGACTCTACGAGCAGCGATGGAATATCTATAAATTGCTGCTAAACGATTACAAAGACAATTTTATAAGCGTCGGACCGTTAACCGTCAGAATTTGTCTGATGAACGACGTTACACTCGTACGTCTTGAATCTTTGAACGTACGCGTAACGATGATCGAATCGACGTTACGTCGAATGTTTGCTCTGAACGAATGTATCGATGTGACGTTCGATCGACTCGTCAGATTCATCGATACGATCGATACCAAGTATACGCGATTCTCCAACATCGCGTCTGTTGTAACAGATCCCGAGGAAGTGCCGAACGCGATACGCGATTGCGATATCTTCGATAGACGTCAACTCGTCGATTGCGAGCTGTTAGCTTTAGTTTTTAGTGTATAAGAAAAAACACATGTGAATAAAAAAATTTCACACTTAAAAATGTATTCAATTTGTTTAAAAATATAAACATATATAATATGCAAAAAACATGTATTTCTTTCATTTCTTTCTCCCCCACCATAAAATAATTAGAAAAATAACATTCTCCATAAGAGAGAGAGCCGCAACGGAAGAGATAATAGATATATACGAGAGAGAGATATTTTTTTTTACTCGGTGGTGGTGGCGGTGGCGGGCGCGGCGGTGGCGACGGTGGTGGCGGGCGCGGCGGCGCCCCCCCCTCCCCCCTTCTGACGTCATGTCCACTCGTCCAATTTTTTATATCATCTTTGTTATTTATCTTTGTTATTTATCTTTTTAATTATTTATCACGGTGCTCTGAAGGCATCAATCGTCGATTCAATCGCACGCTGTTTACGTTCAATGGCACTAGAGCGTAAGCTAAGGGCCAAGAGCCCTTGTTGAAAAAATTCTTCAGAATCATTCTGTTCCTCGTACGAGACGGACTCATTCTACCATACCAAACCAATATATAAAAATGCAAAAGAAGGAAAAAGAAGTGGAAAATTATAAAAAACAAATACACGATCCAGAATTTGATTGTGCTGTAAATAACTAAAAAATTATTTAATAAATAAATATAATAAATATAATAATAAATTTTATTTTCTTTTTAAGACACAGAAAGAACAAAACCAAAAAATAAATTATACCACAATGCTGGGAGATCCGGAACTAAGATGCATCACAGGCCCAAACAAATTCAATACACTACGAATACAATACTATAGTTGTATATTTTACGAAACCATACCACCTAAACGCAAAATATGTGGAGGCTGCTTTAATGCAGCCGAAATAGGCGCAGAAAATTTTAAAAGATTACCCCTTCCAAATTGGCATAGCCACGCGATTATTAATGATAATAATATAAATGAGAAAATACAATGTATAAAATGTCATAAAATACTTCTAAAATTAAGAAAACTATTAGATTGTGAAAAATGTATTAGAAATTATATACTAGAAAAAAAACCAATAACGGAAGAAATGTACTTGTTTTAACATATAATATATAAAATAAAATAAATATTCAATAATACAATAATCACTCAATAAAATAAACAAAAAATACGAGACAGATATTTATTTTTTACTCGGCGGCGACGGTGGTCGCCCAACACGCGCCGTCCCCCCTCCCTCCCTCCCCCCTCCCCGGAGCTCCTCGGTTGCGCGCCGTTCCCCCCGCACATCCGCACCCCCCTCAACGCTTCTGGGTTAGAACCCGCCTTATACTATTATTACTACTAGTATACGAAGTAATGAAAGTAAGATATAAAGTATATTAAGTAAATAAAGTATAAAGTACAGTGTAAATAAACATATATATGTAAAAATAAAAATTTATTATTAATATTATAAAGTCACAATTTCGCAAGAAATTGTTTTGTTTGTTTCTTTCTCTTTGAATCGAATTATTTTCTTCAAAACTTCTTGTTAACTGTTCTATCACTTTTACCCGTTTCTCCTCAACTGCAATCAATTTTTTTCTCAGATTGTACATCTCCTTTGAATCTCTTTTTTGATCAATTTTTGGAGTAGAATGTCCAGATAGTGTATCTAACATTTCTGTTGAACTCGGTCTATCATTTAAATATTTATTTTCTAGCGTGCAATTAGATTTACTATTATTGACATTGGTATTTGATTCTGTAAATTCTGAATCAGCAGCAGTCAGATTAAACAATGGCGAAGATCTTGCACTCGACTGTGGAGACGGAGTAGCAGATGGAGTGCAGTTCGTTGAGAGACTACTTGGTCTTGGTATAATCTTTACAGGTGCACTCATCTGTGGAGAAGGTGTGAATCGGCAGTTTGTTGAAATGCATCTAGACACAGTCGCTGATGGCTGATCTGTGACTAGATTAAACAAAGATATCGTCGAACCAAAGCTTTATGCTCGTCAAAAAATATATCTTCAAAAATATCATAATATTCCTATGTAATTCTACTCCTTCTACTGTTGAGGTTTTTTATTATTATCTTTAATAGAACGGTAAGTTTTCTTTAAGTTCCGTAGCTTTCGATTAAGAATAACCTCGTTTATGTCCGTATAACCATTTTATGCATTTCCTACTGAGACATGGCGCCTTGAAATCGCCAATCACAAGATGCGGCTGCTCCGGTGCGGAGCATTTCTAGTTCCTGCGTTCACTCGTTAGAAGGGCGAAAGTGTAGGCAAGCTATGAATAACGCGAATTGCATGCGTAATTGCGCGAATTTCCTTGTCTTTTTTTGTTTTTATTACTGTCGTTTCGAGTCTAGCTTCCGCAGTATTAGATTAGATTGACGAGATTGACGACTGCCGTGAAGTTCACCCACTTGCCTCGACGACCAACGGCGACCAGGTCGGAAAGGACGCCGCCACCGAGTGTAAGGAATTATTAGATCGTATCGCCTTAAATAGTTGCCGAATTTTTCTCTCTGCATACCAGTTCCCGTATTGCGACATTTTCAGGAGTCGAAAGGTTGATCCATACAATGCGGGGATCGAAGGGCGAGCGAGAGGGGAAGCGTCACTTCTCGCGAAATAGCGAGGAGACCCCACACAGAAGAAGGCGAGCAAAAAAGTACGAGGACAAGTAATCTAGCCACGGGAGAGACAGCCTCTTATCGGAAGGATCGATGTACCGGGAGAAGTTGCAGGCTTGGTCGAATAAAGGATTGCTGCCTTCGAATCTCCCGCGGGGTCAGCGGAGCGCGGGCCATCTAGGATCCGCGCCGAAATCTAAAAGATCTAGTGGCCCAAATAAGAAGGGAGGGTGTACGTCACGGCGGGGCCCGACCACGAACCAGTCGTGAAAATTCGTAATTATTTTGCGAAAAAATACCACCTCAGCCAGGAATCGAACCTGAATCTCCTGCTTACCGGGCAGGCATCTTATCCTTTCGACTACCGAGGCATGTGATGATATTTATCGCAAATAATGTGTTTAGAATAACACGTCAACAATACAATGATACACATATATACGTATATTACAATATACATATACATGTATTCTCTCGAATTCCCACGACCGGTACTCTAGAGAGATGATGGTCCTATTCTCTCGATGGATGCAGGTCGGACTACAACGGCGACACCCTCCAACGTCATTGGCAAATATACAAATAATCCTCTTGGAGCACAACAGGAGAGATTGCATCAAGCATGGCTCGAACCCCTGATCGCGTCGCGGCCCTGATCGATACATAGAGAGGAGATGATGATCACCATGGTGTCGCGAGGATTCGCGAGGACGAGACACTTTTCGCTCGAGAGTGATTGTAAGTGGAACCAGTTGTCGAAGCCACGAGAACAGCTATCGAGGCAGAGGGTCGAGAAAAGAGTTGCCGTTTGGTTAGGCGAACATTACTATTGTAAGGTCGGCAATTTCGCCCGCGGATCCGAGGTATCGCGCGGGGTTGACTTGAAGAGATTTTCGCGGGGAAAGCGTTCCCCGCAGTCGCGACAGTATTATGTTATCGCCATTCATCCGGCGAGTCAGCCACGTGCTCTTTCGTGATAACTGTCGAGTCGTTTGCTATAATTTTCTCTCACTCTCGTCACTCGCGGAAAGACCACCTGATTGTAGTTTTTGTGCGATTCTCTTTTATATGGTTGCCGCATATAGAACTTACTGTTGTAAAAATGAGATAACTGTGTCGCTCGCGAGTCGTATAAATTTACTTGTTGCAAATTAAATCTGTGTCTTGTGTGAGCTCGAACCACCCGGCGAAGGCATTATTCGGACATACCGTTGCCACGCGGGTTATATGTAATCCAGGTATTTTCGGGTTATATATCGCATCGTCATATTATTTGCTTAGTGTAACAATTTTTAGTGTTACTCTTTGGCGTTATGAGATTCGAAACTCTCCGAAATGTATCGTGTTAGGAGCGGACACTCGAGATAAGTGACTGTAGTAAATTTGCCGAAATTAAAGGCATCCGTACTGTTCTCTTAGTTGATTCTTGTACATCACCTTTTGACTTCTTTTCTCTCGCGCCCCGTTCCGTGAACTTTCCCCTCTATCACCTAATTGAGCTGCCGGATTATTTGATTGCGTACGCGAATTTGGACTTTTTTTTTGTATAATATCCAGTCACTATCTTCTACTTTATGCGATTAAGCGCCCAACTTTTCGTAAGTTGCGTGGCGAGAGACCGTCCAAAGAGGCGACATTATCATACTGCATAATATCCGTTCATAAAGTCCTTTTTTTAATTTTCGAGCCATGCTTGATGCAATCTCTCCTGTCGTGCTCCAGGAGGATTATTTGTATATTTGCCAATGGCGTTGGAGGGTGTTGCAGTCCGACGTGCATCCATCGAGAGAATAGGACCATCATCTCTCTGGAGTACCGATCGTGGGGATTTGAAAGAATACATGTATATATGTATATTGTAATATACGTATATATATGTATCATTGTATTGTTGATGTGTTATTCTAAACACGTTATTTGCGATAAATATCATCACATGCCTCGGTAGTTGAAGGAATAAGATGCCTGCCCGGTAAGCAGGAGATTCAGGTTTGATTCCTGGCTGAGGTAGTATTTTTTTCGTAAAATAATTACGAGTTTTCACGACAGGTTCGTGGTCGGGACCCGTGACGCATACCCTCCCTTCTTATTTGGGTTACGGAACTTGTCTTTGCATTCCTTAAAAAGTCTCAACAAAAACTTTGTACTTCGGACTGTCCAAATACGCTGCACCGTACTTTCCTCGTCCACTGATATATTAAGAGAACCTGAAACATAAAATACATACTATAATAAAATCAAACGCTCACAATTAATGATTTAGTATTACATAATTATGCATGATAAATTGATATCTAATTGATTGTAAATAAATATTTCATTTAATTTACTTACTGCTTGCCATACGGTTGTCTAGACCTTCAGTTTGAGAAATGCTGTCAGTCGAAGGTTTATCGTGCAGTAGTTTCCAAGCAACCTATTAGATGTACAAAAAAATTCTGAGCTTTAGATTTCATACAACCGAAATTTAAACAATTTAACAATTTAAATTTTATATATCTTCCCGCCCTTTTGCGGTTTTAAAACGTTGACATTTGGCCTTCTAAAATGCCATACGGTTTGGCATTTGATGCACATAATCTCAAAAATCAGTAGTGTTCACGATGGCACGAATAACAAAAGAGCATATTCGATTTTCCATCCACTTCGCGTTTCATCTGAAGAAAAATGCTGCTGAAGCCACTGCAATGATTTGTACTGCATATGGAGAGAACGCTGTAAGTCATACTACATGTAAAAGATGGTATCAAAAATTTCGCCAAGGAGATTTCAGTCTTGAAGATGAACCGCGTGCTGGACGCCCTCAAAAGATTGAAACGGACGAAATGCAAGCACTGCTGGATATAAACTCTGCGTAAACTGAAAAGGAGCTTGCAGAACAGCTTGGCGTTACGCAGCAAACCATTTCTGTACGTTTACATACGATGGGAAAGGTTCAAAAGGAAGGCAGATGGGTTCCGCATGAATTGTCCGAAGACAACAAAAATCGTCGGCGTGACACTGCACTCACTTTGCTTTCAAAGTTCCGGAAAAAAGATTTTCTGCACAAAATCATTACAGGCGATAAAAAGTGGATTCTTTATGATAACCCTAAACGTAGAAAATCATGGGTTGACCCTGGTCAACCTTCGACATCGACGCCAAAACTCAATATCCACGCCAAGAAGGTTTTGCTCTGTACCTGGTGGGATTGGAAAGGTGTGTTGTATTACGAGTTCTTACAACCGGGTGAAACAATCACGACAGACCGCTACCAACAACAATTGACCAATTTGAGCGATGCATTAGAAGAAAAGAGGCCCTTTACTGACCAAGGACGTCGTAATCTTGCTTCATGACAATGCTCGACCACATGTTGCGAAAGTGACTCAGGACCATATCTTTGCGTTAGGCTGGGAACTTCTCTCGCACACGGCGTATAGCCTAGACATGACGCCTTCCGATTACTACCTATTCCGGTCGCTGCAGCATCATTTGGCTGATACACATTTCGTGAGATTTGAAGAGATACGAAAATGTATTGATGACTTTATCGCTTCAAAGCGGTGAGCTTCTATCGTCAAGGAATTCGCAAGCTATCCGAAAGATGGCAAAAAGTCGTTGATGCAAACGGGGAATATTTTGCTGATTAATATTTTTTTGTTTGTTTTTGATTAAAGATTGAATTTAAAAAAAAAAAGCTCAGAACTTTTTTGTACACCTAATATTGGTTTTCATATAGGAAATTAAAGAGATTGGAATCTAAAATAGAATTAGAACATATTTATTAATTATAATATTTATTCATATGAGAAAAACAACATTTATTAATTATTTACAACATTTATTAATCAAATAACATTTATTAATTACCTATCTTTACAATTTTTGCATAATATTTTATTATTAAAAGAAATAAAATAGCAATGAAAGATTGTTTAATTATTACTATTAAAACGGTCTCGCTTTCCCGCGCGGAGAGCGGTCAGTCGGTTACCAGGAGGGGAAGCGAGGACGTTGGAGACAGAAAGTTGGTTATCGAGTTGTTAGGCGATAATTATAAGAAATAACAATGATTTATTCAACTAACAGTGGTGCGGTGGAATGGACCAAATCTTCGCGTCAATGGTTGTGGCCGTGGACGGGCGAGACGGCGATCGGCGCGCGCGGATAGTGTTTGGATACAAATGAGATATCTGGCGGTCGCCGCGATACTGGTCACGGCGCGAAGTTTGATGGCGCGGGGCGCGCGTGGCGGCGGCGGTGTCGCACGTGTTCGTTGCCGCACTCCGCCTGTTGTTCGGCGGTCCCCGACGGATGGTCGGTCGGAGGAAAATCGGAGGAGGAACGGAGCGGAGAGACACTGCGCTCCGTTATACTATTATTAACTTCACAAAAATTCGAATTTTATTTGTTAAACGATTAAAAAATGACATATATTACAAATTTTAGCTTACATCTTAACATATTTGAGATTAATTATATGTATCACTATTTAATCCATTGTGAACCTCCAAAGAATCCATAATAATCCATTATAATTATATTCACGCTCGATATATTCAGTACATATTATAGTAAAGTAACAAAAAGATTAAAATAGAATAGATTCCTTTAATTAGAAAAACAAATAAAAATGACAATAAGGGCGTTGGAAGTCAAGCGCAATAAATGAGGCGCAAATAATTATCCGTTAAATCCTATATATATTTAAGGTTCTTCTTACATCCAGACGTTTCGATCCATTTTCGGATCATCTTCAGAAGATACATATATACAAGAATGGTTTGAATGATAAGAATGGTTTGAGACCGTATTATCCATAACTTCTCCGATTCGCATCGATAAACGCAATAATGCAATATCTCGGGGGCCTCTGTTCAAACAGTTTCACAGTTGATGTAGAAGACACTGTATAATCAATATCATTTGAACCGTTTATGATATATTCACGGAATAAAGTTTTTTAATGTGTCTAAAAATGAGAAGAATAAGGAACTGTTGGAGACTCACTTCGATGATATCGCCGATTATGACAATAACTTGTACACAGAAAGAAATAAATACTGAATATTGCAATAACATGTCACAATTAAAAGAAATAAAATTTTTTAACAGAGATATAAGAAAAGAAGTAAATAAATACGTTCGAGTCTGTTTCGAGTCAATTATTAAAATGTAAAAAGATAAATAACGAGGATAGAAAGTAAAAAATTGTTATGGAGTGAATATGGTCACACGCTTACATATTGTTTATGACAGGGATGTACATATGGCTAAGAAATTCTGTGTCTGTTTGCAAATTGATACCATTTTTTGTAGTGTGATATGTAGCATTTTTAGAATTAATCGTTTGTTGCAATTTTTCTCTACATCCAGAACTTTCACGTTAGCCCAATCGAAATCGTATCCTGTGTGTACTCTGTAGTCAGTGATAACTGAATGTGTAGAGGTATTCCACCTTATGTGACTCCGATGTTCATTGATTCTCGTTTCTCTCTCTTTTCAATTGTCTACTGGTCTGACCCATATAAGATGCATCGCAATCCGTGCATTGTAGCTTGTGAATAACATTTGTGACCGTATTCACTCCACAATTTTTTACTTTTTATCCTCGTTATTTATTTTTTTACATTTTAATTGACTCGAAACAGTTAAGATGTGTTTACTTCTTTTCTTTTGTATTAACCGACTATTATCTTATATCTCTGTTAAAAAATTTTATTTCTTTTAATTGTGATCATGCTATTGCAATATTCAGTATTTATTTTTTTCTGCGTACAAGTTATTGTCATAATCGGCGATATCATCGAGGTGAATCTCCAACAGTTCCCTGTTCTTCTCATTTTTAGACACATAAAAAAAACTTTATTCCGTGAATATATCATAAACGGTTCAAATGATATTGATTATACAGTGTCTTCTACATCAGCTGTGAAACTGTTTGGACAGAAGACCCTCGAGATATTGCACTATTGCGTTTATCGATGCGAATCGGAGAAGTTATGGACTAATACGGTCTCAAACCATTCTTATCATTTATATATTAGATTGTCCCAAAAGTGTCTTTCGCTATCTGCACGCAGCTGCTTTATCTGACAATGTTTATACAAACATGAAACCTAATCCATCAAATGTTGTGATCTTTATCTTCAGTCATCCTCTAGCTGTCGTAGGATACATTTCGTTTGCATTGAAGTCTTATATACGCTCTTTCATACGCTTTTAAGTATGAAAAATTAAAAAAAGCATTTCCGACATATAATGCTGCATTGTTTTAAAAAAGGCAACAGTGCTAAAGATACTGCAACTGAGATTTGCACCGTATATGGGAATGATACTATAAGTGTTCAGACGGTTCATAGTTGGTTTAGGAGATTTAGAACTGGTAATTTTAATCTGAAAGATGAAGAATGCAGCGCCTATCCACTATAGATAGGGAATTAATCAAGGTCATGGTTGATGAAAATCCACGATATACTGTTCGTGGATTGATGGATATTTTAAACATTCCGCGAACAATGGTGCATAATAATCTTACAAAGATCGGCTATGTCAATCGCTCTGAAGTATGAGTTCCGCATCAGTTGACAGAAAGCAACCTCCTTAACCGTATTTCGACGTGTGAGTTGCTTCTTCAACGAAACGAGAAAGATCCATTTTTTAAGAGATTGGTTACTGGGGATGAGACGTGGATTCTTTACGAGAATATTAGACGTAAATGATCTTGGTCAAGGGATAAGAAGCCTTTAACGGTTAAGTTAGGTAGCAAGGTCTGGTCTTTACCCGAAGAAAGTTTTGATGTCCATTTAATGGGATTAGAAGGGTGTCATTTATTACGAACTGCTTCCACAAGGTGAAACAATTCAGTGAAATACTGTTCCCAACTGGACAAATTGAAGGAAACAATCGCCACAAAACAGCTAGAATTAACGAACAGACGAGGCGTCGTTTTTCAGCACGATAACGCCAGGCCTCATGTGTCTTTAACCGTCAGGAACAAATTGTTATCATTTGATTGGGATGTTCTACCTCATCCTCCATATTCTCCGGATATTGTCCCGTGTGATTACTACTTATTTCTTTCATTAAAAAATTCTCTCTCGGTAAAAAATTTAATACAATAAATGACATCAAAATGCACCTAGAACGATATTTTGCTAGCAAACCCCAGAAGTTCTGGAAAGATGGCATTATGCGGCTTCCGGAGAGATGGAGAAAGGTAATAGAACAAAATGGATCATACATAATTCAATAAAATAATATAAAATGTTGTGCATCTATTATTTCCTTATAATATTGTTTGCTTATAAAACGAAAGAAACTTTTGGGACAATCTAATAATCTATAAGTATCCTAAGTATCTATTGAAGATGATCTGAAAATGGATCGAAATGTCTGGATGTAAAAAGAACTTTAAATACAGATCAGGAGACACGGTAGTGTCTCGGGTGTCAAATCAACCGAGAACTACCGTGAGACTTTACGCGAGATGCGAGCATTCGAAATTATCGAATCTCAATAACGGCTAAACTGATTAAATTTTAAGTAGGCTTGATCGATAGCTTGAGTCCGACTTGCATAATAAAAGTATTTTTATTTTTCTGCTACGTGTCCTACAAGCAGAGATATTGCTACGCAAAGTCCGATTTGGAAATTTTTACTTTAAGAAACGTCATCATTATTATCGTCGCCTTTGTACGGCTGCAATGTCTGTCACGAGATGTGTTTATTAATCTTATCGACCCAGCGAATTATCAGACTGATAAGTCAGGGTTACTGTAGGATCTAGCGAATCAATGTTCGCTGGGTCCTGCAGTGACCCTGACTTATCGGTCTGATTTATCCGCTGGGTCGATAAGATTGATTGATTGATGTAAACATGGTAGTGTTTTTGGTTGTAGACCTCTCCAGTATCAATAATAAATATGCGTGTGTAATAAATACGCGTGCATTGAAAAGGAAACATTAGCAGTATTAATAAATTGCTTATTACTATTGCATAGTATGCTTACTCTTTTTCTGCACGTCCGAGTGGTGGCCAATGATGTGACATTCGCAGCGAGTTTGTGATAATTTGTTTCAGAGTATAACTCATGTTTGTGTCTACTATATTTTGCAGGTAAGTTCTATTTTTCATTTTATTATTTTATTTTTATATGAATATTTCAATTCAACTTCCGATTTTTTTTAACTAATCACGATTTTTATGAAAATTTATAAACATTAATTGAATGGCAAAGATTAATGTTTAGAAGAATTCAAGTTGAAAAAATTTTAATTCTTTTATTTCTTTTTATGAAAAAAAGATATTTATTTATTTCTTCTTCTTGTTAAAATATATAAAAGTTACATTATTGTTATTAATGTTTAATAAACGATATCCTAAAAGGACTTGATATGTATGGGTGAATGAAATCTTCTAAATTAATGGTGAAATTAAAATATGACTTTAGATAAGTATAAAAATATATATAAATGTTATAATTTTATTGTATAAACATTTCAAGTTGATATTATCTAGACATATTTATTCATATCTATATAATATAAAATAATTAATTTTATATAAGTGTGGTTGGGAAAAAATGCTAAAATTATTTAATTATTAATTGAACGACAAAGAATAAAGTTCAGAAAAATCCTTTTACATAAATGTTTCAATTTGAATTTCGATTCTTTCTAACTGTTTCTGTAAGTTGTGTAATTATTTTATTTCTTTTTATAAAAAGATATTTATCCATTGTAATGTTTTTTTCCTCTTGCAGGTTTAAATAAAAGTTACATAACAATTATCAATGTTCAAAAGAGATGTTAAATAATACTCTAAAAGGATCTCATATGTGTATATAAGAAAATAATGTTTAAAAGAGACATAAACAATACTCGAAAAGAACATGACACCTATGGGTGAATGAAATCTTTTAAATTAAGGGCGACATTAAAATATGGTGATGAGTATAAAAATATACATGTTACTATTTTATTATATGAACATTTCAATTTGATGTTATCTAGACTCATATTCATATACATATCTATATAATATAAAATAACTAGCTTTGTCTAATTGTGGTTGGGAAAAAATCCTAAAATTAATTAATTATTAATTGAACGACAAAGAATAAAGTTCAAAAGAATAGGAAGCCAAGTGAAATGTTAATATTAACATTACCATTTTACATAATTGTATAATGAATTGATAAATTTTATAATTTTTATGAAAAATATATTTATTTATTGTAATGTTTCTTCCTGTTGCAGATTTAAGTGAAAGTTACATAAAAAGTTCAAAAGAGATGTTAAATAATAGAAGAATCTAATATGTTAAAAGAATCTAATATGTGTGTACGAAAAAACAATGTTTAAAAGGTATAAACGATACTCTAAAAGGATCTGATATGTATGATGTCAATGAAATCTTATAAATTAAGAGTGAAGTTAATATTATATATATAGCTTTACATGAGTATAGAAATATGTATAAATTACCATTTTATTATATGAACACTTCAATTTAGATCATATACATATTCATATGCATATTTGTATAATATAATTTATCTAACTGTAATGAGGGAAAAATGCTAAAATTAATTAATTAGGATTAATTGAACGGCAAAGGATAAGATTAGGTTACGAAGAATGCATATATTATTAGGTGTACAAAAAAGTTCTGAGCTTTTTTTTGTAAAATCAATCTTTATTCAAAAACAAACAAAAAAATATTAATCAGCGAAATATTCTCCGTTTGCATCAACGACCTTTTGCCATCTTTCGGGTAGCTTGCGAATTCCTTGACGATAGAAGTTCACCAAGCTTCGAAGCGATAAAGTCATCAATGCATTTTCGTATCTCTTCAAATCTCACGAAATGTGTATCAGCCAAATGATGCTGCAGCGACCGGAATAGGTAGTAATCGGAAGGCGCCATGTTTGGGCTATACGCTGTGTGCGGGAGAAGTTCCCAGCCTAACACAAAGATATGGTCCTGAGTCGCTTTCGCAACATGTGGTTGAGCATTGTCATGAAGATCACTTTACGACGTCCTTGACCAGTAAAAGGCCTCTTTTCTTCTAATGCATCGCTCAAATTGGTCAATTGGTAGCGGTCTGCCGTGATTGTTTCACCCGGTTGTAACAACTCGTAATACAATATACCTTTCCAATCCCACCAGATACAGAGCAAAACCTTCTTGACGTGGATATTGGGCTTTGGCGTCGATGTCGAAGATTGACCAGAGTCAACTCATGATTTTCTACGTTTAGGATTATCATAAAGAATCCATTTTTTATCGCCTGTAATGATTTTGTGCAAAAAAATCTTTTTTCCGGAACTTTGAAAGCAAAGTGAGTGCAGTGTTATGCCGACGATTTTTGTTGTCTTCGGACAATTCATGCGGAAACCCATCTGCCTTCCTTCTGAACTTTTCCCATCGTATGTAAACGTACGGAAATGATTTGCTGTGTAACGCCAAGCTGTTCTGCAAGCTCCTTTTCAGTTTGCGCAGAGTTTATATTCAGCAGTACTTGCAATTCGTCCGTTTCAATCTTTTGAGGGCGTCCAGCACGCGGTTCATCTTCAAGACTGAAATCTCCTTGGCGAAATTTTTGATACCATCTTTTACATGTAGTATGACTTACAGCGTTTTCTCCATATGCAGCACAAATCATTGTAATGGCTTCAGCAGCATTTTTCTTCAGATGAAACGCGAAGAATGGAAAATCGAATATGCTCTTTTGTTATTGCCATCGTGAACACTACTGATTTTTGAGGTTATGTGCATCAAACGCTAAACCGTATGGCATTTTAGAAGGCCAAATGTCAACGCTTTAAAATCGCAAAAGGGCGGGAAGATACATAAAATTTAAATTGTTATTTCGGTTGTATGAAATCTAAAGCTCAGAATTTTTTTGTACACATAATATATTTTACTATAACATATATTATATATATTATATATTATTATTTATATATAAAAAAATATATATTCATAAGAATAATAATAAGAATAATAAGTTTTCAAATGTTTTTTAATCCTATCCTTTTCCTCTTCCTCTGCCTCTTCCTCCTCTTCCTCTTTTTGCTCCTCTTCCAAAATGGTATTCAGCGGAGACCAGTTGATACAAGAATCGCATAAAGTTATGTTTTCGTCGTCGCCTCCCCGCCTGTGATCCTCTTCGTCTTTCTGTAACATAAAATACAATTTTTCTTAAAAAATAGTTTACCATTTAAACACCTGAATCATTATCTTCTGATTAGAAAATAATTATTATTATTTGAAATTACCTTGAGGATTGCATGAGCAACGGGAATTGCGAGGACGGGTGCTGTGGCGGCGGGTGCTGCGGCGGCGAGCGCTGCAGCGGAAAACACTGCTTTCTCCGTCCTAAAATCAAATTCCTAAAATGAAAGTTAAAAGGTTATTAATATTTAGGATGTTAAGTCTACTATACGAATATATATAAGATAAGACGAGTTTTTTAATTCATTGATTGATTAATCGCATAATGTTTGCATATAATACGATTTATTAATCAATGAAGTAAAAAACTCATCTGTAATTCAAAAATATGAATATAATGATGGATTATTTACATCTTCTTCGATTTCCATTTTAGAAAAAACAAATGAAAATCAAACAGCGCTGCCACTTTCATATCATGCAGGTCGCGGTAATGCTTGCCGCGCGGCGGAAGTTGACAGCGATAGCCAATTGTTCTTTTGCTCTTATGGAAAGTGATATTGATTGGCTATTACGGAGACTTCTGCGGCGCTGCAAGCGTTGTCGCGTTTTGTGTATAGAAGCTATTAGTTCCGGTCTACAATAAATGATTTAAGCTTTAAAAAACTGATCAATCATAGTCAATTATTCTTTTCACATTCGATTGTAATTGGTCAATTTCTTATGGCTTAAGACTTAAATCATCTATTGTAGACAGGGACTTATGATTCCTATTATTAGCATTTTTTATTGCGTATATAAATATTACGCCACAGAAAGTCGCTGATGCATGCGATCATATTGTAATATCGAATGTATTAAAAAATTCATTGACATAGTTCAATGTCTTACAAGTAAATATTAATGCGATTTGTTTGTCGTGATATATTAGTATTTTTAATATAATCAGACAGTGAGACGGAAAGAAAGAGAGGGAAAGAGAGGGAGAGAGAGAGAGAGAGAGAGAGAGAGAGAGAGGAAGAGAAAGAGAGCCGAAGATTGCAAGGTAAAAATTTTTTTATTTAAGAACATATATAATAAATAAATTCAACTAATGTTTAGATATTTTAGATAAAAATTGTGAAAAAATACTAAAATTAGTTAATTAATTGAACAACTACAAAGACAATTACGAAGAATCTGAAGTTAAATTGAAATTCATGTAATAAAATGGTAACATTGTTTTTTAAAAGACATATTTTAATTTCACTTTTAATTTAAACGATTTCATTCATCCATACATATCCCTTTTTAGAGTATCGTTTATGTCTCCTTTAAACATCGTTTTCTTATACACACATACTAGATCCTTTTATTTAACAGGGTATTATTAAACATCTCTTTTGAATATTGATAACTTTCATTTAAAAAATGCTAAAATTAATTAATCATTAATTGAACGACAAAGAATAAAGTTTAGAAGAATAGGAAGTTGAAATGTTAATATTAACATTATCATTTTACATAAAGGTTTTAACTTGGTTTTAGATTTCTTTGTAATTGTTTTTATAGTCGTGTAATAATTGATTGATAAATTTAATAATTCTTTCATTTCTCTTTATGAAGAAAAGATATTTATCTATTGTAATGTTTCTTCCTCTTGTAAGTTTAAATAAAAGTTACATAAAAGTTATCAATGTTGAAAAGAGACATAAATGATATTCTAAAAGGACCTAATATGTCAAATATATATACAAATGAAACAATTAATGATGAAGTTAAAATTATGGCTTTAGATGAATATAAAAATATAAATGTTACCATTTTATTATATGAACATTTCAATTTGATGTTTTTGGATCATATTCATATATATATTTATATAATATAAAATAACTAACTTTATCTGTGGTGGGGAAAAAATGCTAAAATTAATTAATCATTAATTGAACGAAATTAATTAATCATATGCTGAAATTAATTAATCATTAATCATTAATTGAAATTGACAAAGAATAAAGTTCAGAAGAATAGAAAGTTGAAATATAAATAATTTTTTTTTTTTTACGGGAGGAAATGCTGTTACGCACTAACCTCTCGGGCGTTTGGGCTCGCCTGGGAGAGTGTGGGACTCGGGCCGCAATTGGTGCGGCCCCCTACTCACTAAAAATCTCACGGGTGCCGTCCAAGGCGCATGATTGGAGCGATCGGGGAACACTTGCAGTATACTTCCCGATCGCCCTACGCCCGTGCGCCCTTTTGGGGCGTGCTCCTCCCGATGGGGGAGTTGCCCTCTCCCCCACCATACTCTCTTTGGGAAGCGGACCACTCTTCCCCTCCATAAAAGGGGGGAAGGATGAGGAGGGGCGGGCGGCACCAGCCCACCCCATCCTGACACTCGCGTGCGCCGGGGGGGGCCGTCCGGTAGGGCGTATTTGCTGGCCGCAGGGGGCAGTGCACCCAACAAGTCCCCAACCTGTTGGGCGCGCGCCTGACCTCCCCAGCCCTCAGATATTCGACCCCGCACCGGGCCGCCACCGCCTCCGCAACCTCATCTGAGGTTACGGAGTCCTCCAGGCTCTTAATGCAGAGATCCGCGGTCTTCTCCGACTGCTGGACCTTGATGTCCTCGCCTCCTTCATCTTGAGGACGTCCGCCTTAGCTCTCCCGTCCTGACCGAGGACTTCCAATATGAGGGCGCCGGTCACCGCTCGTCTCGGGCGTAGTCCTGAGATGCCGAGTGCCTCCAGGTCCACCACCCGGCGGACATGTCGCATGGCTTCCTCATATTGGCCCGTGGGGTACGTGAAGTGACCGCCGCGGTGCCGCCGAGGGGTCTCTTTCTTTGGAACTTTTTACCTCTTTTTGAAGGGGTTTGTCCCCGGGGGAGACCCCCCTTCTCCCCACCCTGGACTGGGGATTTCCTCTTTTTGGTTAAGGGAAGGGGACCGGAGCTCTGGGGGACCACGTTTGTTCCCCCGCTCCTTCCCCTTCCCTCCCTCCCCCTGCGCACGACCGTCGCCCATTCATCTTGGGCGGCGGCAAGTGCGTCAGTCGGGCGGAAGGGCCACGCCCGGGTAGGCCCGTCAGCCCTGGTGGGCTGAGGCGTTCCTCGGGCAGCCCCTCTCCGCCATTCCTATTTTCGGGGTTGGAGTGGGAAGCTGGTCTCTCGGGCTGGGTGGTCTTACCCGGGGGAGGTCCACTCCCTCCCGTCGGCCCAGTACCCCGGTTTTTGCCGCCCTGCGTTTTTGACGACGGAGGCGGCCCGGGGGCATCGACTCCCATACTTTTCAGGATCCCGGGGAGGACTCTCCCCAGGATCCTCTCCAGGTCTCCCTTTGTTACGGGTCCGTCGTCACAGTGGGCCCCAACTGGGCCCGCTATCACCGCGGGTGGCGCCCTCCCCAGTCTCGGTCTAAGGATCGGGGGACCAGGAGGGAGGGTCTCCACGCTGATGATGCGCGGCCCTCCCCCCTTTTCTCTCCCCTCCGTTCCGCCCGGGTGGCGGGGAGAGGGGGAAATTCATCCATCTCCATGCGGGCCCTTCCCCCCCAGATCATCGGGAGGTCCCCCCGATCTCTGGGCGTGAGGTCGAAGGACCCGCGGCGGCGAGAGCGGAGATCCGCCACCTCCGCCCTCAAATCATCTACCGTCGAGCGGAGGCTCTCGTTGTCCTTCTCCAGTTGAAGGACCTGTTCCTTCAAGAGCTTCCGCTCCGTCGCCGTCTCCGCCGGCGTCTCCATCAGTCCTGGTGTCCGTCCCCAAGGCCCTGATACTCAGGATCTCGGAGGCGGCCAGCATCCGGGTCGTTGCGTTCCATAGGGACCTGACACAGGTGCCCTTGAGATTCTTGGAGGTCTGAGCGACCTTCCTAATAGCCTCCACAGCCTCCCAAATCTGATTTCTTATGGCGGCGGTGGAGTCACCTTGCCAATTGGTCGCGAGGCTCTTCTCCTCCGCCGCTGCCTCGTCCAGCCGCTTTCCGGGCTTCGGGTGAACCTGGGGGTCGAGGGTCATTTTTATGGCCTCTTCCTCCTCTTCGTCGCGCTTCCTGGCCCTTCTCTCCGCCAGTTTCTCGGCGGTGAACTGGTCGTAGTGCGTCGGGTCCTTGGAGGGGCGACCCCTCCTATTCCTTCTCTCTTTTTTGGGAAAGTGAGGGGTCGACGACGCCGAAGAGTCCGCGGAACGGATCTCCTCGACCGGCCCGGTGCCGGGATCCTCCCCCCCCCCCCGAGAGCGGCCCCTCAGCCGTCCTCTTGGCCCCCCCTGTTGAGGCGTGCGATAATAGCGACGTCCTCGAGCCCGCCGATGGAGAGCGCGAATGCATCTCTGCGTCCCCGTCCTCATCCCAGGCCATCATCCTGGAGCGGGGGTCAGGCCTGCGGGCCGGCACCGGCGTTGGCGGCGGAGTTAATTTCTCTTGCGATGTTTGCAGGGGTGGGGGTGGATCGTCCCCTCCCCCCCTTAGGCGGAGAGTCTCCGCGTCGGAAGTCGTCCAGACCCAAATAAGAAAAGAGGGTCACGGCGGGGCTCGACCACGAACCAATCGTGAAAACTCGTAATTATTTTGCGAAAAAATACCACCTCAGCCAGAAATCGAACCTGGATCTCCTGCTTACCGGGCAGGCATCTTATCCTTTCGACTACCGAGGCATGTGATGATATTTATCGCAAATAACATGTTTAGAATAACACGTCAACAATACAATGATACATATATATATATATATATATATATATATATATATATATATATATATATATATATTACAATATACATATATACATGTATTCTTTCGAATCCCCACGACCGGTACTCCAGAGCGATGTTGGTCTCTCACTCGATGGATGCAGGTCGGACTGCAGCGGCGACACCCTCCAACGCCATTGGCAAATATATAAATAATCCTCCTGGAGCACGATAGGAGAGATTGCATCAAGCATGGCTCGAGCCCCCGATCTCCAGGGCGTTGGAAGTCTCACGCTTCCCTAATACCGTTTTAACTGCCCTCTTCAGCGGTAGTCACTTCCACTGCAGGGCCCGCTGGCAACCCTGAGTTTCGCCCGTCGTCAGATGACGACGCGGGGGGAGACGGAACACTACTCCCCCTAGCGCGCCGGGACCTGGGGTTTCGAAGTCCCTGATCCGGTACGTTTATTTCCATCTGGTTGTACATTCCATTTGAAACATAAACGTGGTTTATTATTCGGGGTATTCTTCCTCTAGACCGGTTGCCTTCACCCGGCTCAAGAGCCCGGTCTGCTCTTTACATCACGTGTCGCCGGACCCCGACCTCGGAATATGTCCGAGCGGCTCCGACGGCACCCAGATGATTCTCTGCCCTGGAAGATGTCCAGGCGGCCCTAGGGTCCGTCCCTCTGAAGTATGAGAGCCGCGGGCCCTCGAAATATAAATAAATTAATATTATAACGACACCCGACTCACCCCCCTCAATTATTAATAATATTAAAGGGTCCCCGACCGATCAACCGTCGGGGCGCCGACACGGCAATCCTTCCGCGATCCCACCGTCGTGAAAAGCCCGTCGAACAACGGACGCGGCAAACCAGAGATCACGCGGCTTCATGTGCGCGCTGCGTGGACAAACACACACACGGTGAGGCCACCGCCGCCGGCCCCGCTACCGACCGCGCCACCGAACATCCTCACGGAATTCCCGAGCGCGTTCGGCGAATTATCGCGAGGATTCCGGCAAAGGCATCCCCCGGAACTACCCCGACCCGAATTCGGCCGACTCGTACCCGACGACTCCCGACCGATGGCCGGCTCGGGTATACTAGGAAACTCCGAGAGATAATCGAGACCTATTTCCGAAAATAATTACGAGTTTTCACGACCGGTTCGTGGTCGGGCCCCGTCGTGATGAACACCCTCCCTTCTTATTCGGGGGCTCGAGCCATGCTTGATGCAATCTCTCCTGTCGTGCTCCAGGAGGGTTATTTGTATATTTGCCAATGGCGTTAGAAGGTGTCGCCGCTGCAGTCCAACCTGCATCCATCGAGAGAATAGGACCGTCATCTCTCTGGAGTACTGGGGATTCGAAAGAATACATGTATATATATATATATATTGTAATATATGTATATATGTGTATCATTGAATTGTGACGTGTTATTCTAAACACGTTATTTATGATAAATATCATCACATGCCTCGGTAGTCGAAAGGATAAGATGCTTGCCCGGTAAGCAGGAGATCCAGGTTCGATCCTGGCTGAGGTGGTATTTTTTCGCAAAATAATTACGAGTTTTCACGACTGGTTCGTCGGACCCCGCACACTCTCCCTTCTTATTTTAATGATTATAAATATTCAAAATATCATTAATTGCTATTACTGAAATTGATTTAGTAAGAACAATAATAACTTTTCATTATATTATTATGATCTCATGAAAATATTCATTGTAATTCAATGTTTATTTTATTCATCGTTTATTTTACTCTATTGTTTATTTTACTATACTTAGTAAACACACAACTACCACGTAACTGCTTTCATTAATATAATTTTACCCCCAGAAACTAGAATCATTACTGGATGAATTTCGAAGTTTACCTTTTGTAATTTTTTTTTAATATTCGGTGACAAGCCAATTTCGACGTCTATTGGCCAATGCACTTTCACTACTTTTTTTTGTGCAATTATGTCGCTTAAAGTAACATTGCCTAAATCACACAATGTTTCAAATACAGCCACTTTATTCTTATCGTTAAAAAATTTTATTAAAAGACTGAACTCTATTTCAAAATCGGAGGTGACAAGGCTATTTTAAATAATTACCCATTTTTCTTTTATATTAAGGTAAAGATTTCTTTACATTATTAATACTTAGACATCAAGAGTGAAAATCAGAGACGAAGAAAAAGATATCTAGATGTCGATGAGAATAATCGTGATAGTCGAATACCGAGACAAACTTTACAAAACCGCTATATCGCAATGATAATTGATACTGCTGCAAAGGTATTTATATATAAATAATATTCAATATTTGTAATGATTACTTAGTCAAGGAAAATATCATAATATGCCTAATATATTTAATATTTACATATAATATTTATTACGAGAAACATATTTTACGTACTTTTTATTTGATTCATCTGAATCAGTCATTTATCTGAACTAATTTCAATACTTTAACATCTTTGCGTACAACATGATTTGAAATTATCAAAAATAATTACATGAATGTATGATTTCTGGAGTAAAATAAAATTCTTTTTATATGAACATTAATGCATAAAAGCTGAATGAAAAATATTCTTTATTTAGTTCAAAAGACGTCATTTATTTTATTATCATTTATAATTAGTTTATTTTATGATTAACAAGTAAATTTCATAAAACAATTCTTTATAAATTCTAGAAAAGAAACAATGACAATATAAATCAAGTAGATTCGTCAGTTCTGGAAACCATTAGAAGCAAAAGTTAGCGACAATTCCGATCTGCAAGAATCAGACTGTCTAATGAACATAAAAATAGCCTTGGAGCAAATGATCGACCCGAAATCATAGAAAATGTTCATCAATCACAATCTGAGATAAAAATATAAGATAAAGATAAAAATATAAATATAAAAATAGTACTTTTTCTAAATAGTAATTTAATGTTTCTTTAATATTTTTAAATTTATATTTTAAATATTTTAAGTAAATATAATAATAAATATAAAAGTTTTGAATTTAAATTTATAAATGTAGAATATATCTATAAATTACAATATAATTCCATTTAGATTAAAGAAATTTTAAATCTAAGGAATATATTGTCTAATTTTAGAATAGGATTGCAGTCAATAGTGATGTACTTCATGAATCAATAAGTTCATATCATGGAGTATTAAACAATTCATCTGATAAGGAAAATAGCAACAATTTAGATGATGCACGCATCAATCAACGAAAGTAGTAGTGATGTCACATTTCAAGAAGTTAATGTAGTACAGATGTCACATTTCAAGAAGTTAATGTCTCTGCAGATAATTCTTTACAACAAGAAAATAATATTAATGAGTTTGTTTATCCTGAAGCACAACCTGAGGTAAAGAAAACTCAGATAATGTCATTAAAAAGATAAGTTATAAATCATAAGTAAACATAGACATATTTCAAATTCAAATTTAACAATTCTAATAAAGGCCTATAGTATATGCGCACGCACGCACGCACGCGCACACATGCACACACACACACACACATAAAACCAATAAAAAACCCATAGAAGCCTTTTTAAATTAGAGATTATTAAATTATTTAAAATTATTTGAATTTCTTGAAAGTTTTATCTTCTTATTTTATAATTTAAATAATTATGTTGTTTCAGCCTCAGTTTTCACTAAGAATACCTTTATATGACGGATGTCGGCTCAATAAACAAGAAAACGAATTATTAATTTTAGCGTATGTTAATTCGTTTAATTTATCAGATGTAGCTTTAGACGGTTTGTTGCAATTAATTGATTGTTATTTGCCTCAAGATATATATAATCAAATTTATTTTTAAAAGATTTTCCAAGTATTGCTCGAGCTAAAAAGCATTTTTTTGTTCTGCCAGGGCAGTAGCTACTGCATCGACTGGAGAAAAAGTACATGAACATGAATTGTAACAATGTTATTGTGATCCGGTTCAATGAATTCAAACCTTCGTCATGTAACTTTATTAAATCCATAATAAATGGCTCCATATCCTGCAAAATATTCACCAATTTAATTTTATCTTCATCCAGGCGAATATATTGCCGTTAAAAAGAGACATTCCCATGTTTACTGTGGAGACTTGCAAACACTCCGTTGTATCGAACAACACGAGCGTGAAAAGGTCTGTGAAACCATGGAAGAGTCAATGCATGGAGTTAAAGGGTATATCTGTATATCTATGCTCATACCTAATTTTTCAGTCACTAATTCTTTTCCGCCAGATTACATGCACGGTGTATTACTTGGGGTAACGAAAATGTTTTTTTGTGAATGATTTGATATATCAAATCATGATGAAATATGGTATTTGGGAAAACATATTGAAGATATAAATATTAAACTTTATCGTTTAATCCTACTATTGAAATTGACAGAGTACCACGAATAGTTCAAGAAAGAAAATTTTATAAGGCTTCCGAATGGAAAAACTGGTTCTTATATTATTCTATAATATGTTTAACTGAAAAATTAAATAATGAATACGTTAAACATTGGTTCTTATTTGTATACAGCATACATCTTTTTAAAAGATAACATTGATAATAACGAATTTATCCTTGCCGAAGACGACATTTGCATTATGATATTTTGTTCTGAACATCGAGAAAATTTATGGACCACGCTTCATGACATTCAATATGCATTGCTTATTACATATACCTCATTTCGTACGAATGTATGTAATGGTGCTCTATGGGCGTGGTCTACATTTCTCTTCGAACATTATAATGGGATTTTAAAACATTTTATTAAAGGTACTCAATAAATTTCCCAACAAATATGTGAAAATTATTTTCGATTAAAATATGTCAAATCAGTATTTGAAAATCATTTACATCAAGATAATTATTATAGTTTTGAAGCACATAGATTGATAGAGTGATGTTTATATAAAAATTTCAATCAACGTTTTGTAGATGTCACATTTGAAAGTGTCAGGAAGTTCTAGAAATGTAAAATTATCAGATGTGAAGAAAATGTTAATTGAACACTTTCTTCAAGAGGAGATTATAGAAATAGCAAATAGTTACACTCGAATCTGTTATAATACTATAGAATACCATAGTTGTGAATATAATCGCTTTACAAAAAGAGATAACTGTACAGTATTGCTTACAAATGAATATATGAAAAGATAAAGTAAAGATATTTTAGTTGTAATTTCCAACAAATGGAGAAAAAATATGCATTATAATAGGATACAAGCTATTAAAACATAATGCACAAATGTTTAAAATAAATTTTTTTCATCAGATTTATTTTCTGCGGTTGTAGAATTTTCAAATGACTTTATATGTATCCGCGCAGAAATGTTATTAGCGAAATGCTTAAATTTGCCATTTACGAATAATAATCGGTGCTTGTTTCCGCTAAATAAGAATTTATAATATAATGCAAAATATAATGCATAAATATATTATAATAATGTATAATAACGATCATTTCTTGTAAAATGTTCAATTTTAAATGTGCAATTTTTATAATTAAATATAAATATATAAATTGCACAAAATCTATTCTATAGTAAATATCAATAAGTAAATATCCTATAATTTGCAGAGTGTATATATATATATATATATATATATATATATATATATATATATATACGTGTACGTCTATGTGAAGTATTTTAAAACCGAACATAAAAAAAATGTCATGTTCGGATTTACAATTTTATTATTATTAAATTATTAATAATGAAAATAATTTGTGAATACTCATAGTTACTATTGAATTATTCACGCATGATATCACGAATAGTTACTTTTTAGAATTATTCGCCAATAATCGTAGTTAATATTTATTCAATTATTATTTACGGATGTAGACGCCAATAGTTGGTTTTCAGAACTATTCGCCAATAGTCGCAGTTACTATTCAATTACTATGCATGCATGTAATCGCCAATAGTTACTACTCAAGTTACTACAGAAATTGAATGGTAACTGTAGAAATCTGAATAGTTCTCAATAGTTCCTTTCCATACGGGTATCTATATGACAATATACCCTAATAGCACATGATATCATTCGAATATTCTACCGTACCGAAAGTACTGTGGTCATACATACTATTGCCTAATATACCAGAGAACATTCATATCTGTCTTGGTGGTATATCATTTCTCGTATATTTTTAAACTCATCTTCAGAATATATCAAATATACCCTATCAGCACATGATCTCATACGAATATTCTATATTTATACTGAATGTACTGTGATTATATCGAAGATACTAAGATTATTCGTATAAAATCTGTGTAGAATATCATTTGTCATATTTCAAGTAGCAAGATGACATCATTATGACGATGATTTAAGATTATTTTTCGTCATTCGACGTCAGTGTACTAAATAATAACGTAAAATAAACGTAACATTTGTCATAAAATTATCGTTATAAATATATTGTCATTTAATCATCATTTTTAATGAATAAATAATAAAATAACATTATTAATCATTATCTTTTTTAATTAACTGTAATATATAAATAATATATAAATAAGAAAATAAGAAAAATATTTCCTATATTTAATACAATTATTGACAAATTAAAAAACAAATAAACAAAATATATTCAACAATTTATAAACAATTTTCATATTAAAAATAATTCTCATTCAACAATATAAGTTCACGCATCTATATATGTAATTAAATTATCCACAAGAATTACATATGCAATCGAGATTTTAAAATTAAGACTATTTATATGACAATATAGTAACATTCATTAACCAGATCTAAAGTTTGAATGTTCGGAGAATATCTTGAATATACTTGTATGATATTCTGTGAAACGTTCTCAGAATAGACGAGTACTATTAGGAATAGTAACATTTATTAACCGGATATATCATATTTTATACCAAAATTCCGTGTGCACTTATATCATTTCAGTTGCAGGTTTCATCCCATTATAGAAGTTAAGCAATATCGAGCAGGATCCCAAGTAAGATGGCCGTTTTAAAAACATGCAATGCTACAAGATAAAAAATATTTCAAAATGTTCAAAAGAGATGTTAAATAATACCCTAAAAGGATCTAGTATGTGTGTACAAGAAAACAATTAAGTTTAAAAGAGACATAAACAATACTCTAAAAGAACCTGATATGTATGAGTGAAATGATTGAAATCTTCTAAATTAAAGGCGAAATTAAAATATGGCTTTAGATGAATATAGAAATATTAATGTTACTATTTTTATTTATTATATGAACATTTCAATTTGATGTTTTCATTTGTTTCTGGATCATATTCATATACATATTTATATAATATAAAATAACTAATTTTATCTAACTGTAGTTGAGAAAAAATGCTAAAATTAATTAATTATTAATTGAATGACAAAGAAATAAGTTCAGAAGAAATAGGAATAGGAAGCCAGAAGAATAGGAAGTGAAATGTTAATATTAACATTATCATTTTAAAATAAATGTTTCAATTAATATTAACATTATTTAACTTTCGATTCTTTATAACTGTTTCTGTAGTTGTGTAATTAATTGATAAATTTTGTAATTCTTTTATTTTGTTTATAAAAAAAAGATATTAATTTATTTTAACGTTTCTTTTTCTTACAGGTTTAAATAAAAGTTACATCAAGTTTAAATAAAAGTTACATAAAAATTATCAATGTTCAAAAGAGATGTCAAATAATATCCTAAAAGGATCTAGTATGTGTGTACAAGAAAACAATTTAAAAGAGACATAAGCGATACTCTAAAAGAACCTATATATATAAAATGAATAAAATCTTATAAATTAAGAGTGAAGTTAAAATATAGCTTTAGAGTATAGAAATATGTATAAATTACCATTTTATTATATGAACACTTCAATTTAGATCATATACATATACATATACATATGTATAATATAAAATAACTAGCTTTATTTAACTGTAGTGGAGAAAAAATGCTAAAATTAATTAATTAGGATTAATTGAACGGCAAAGGTTAAGAAGAATGCATATATTATATTTTATTGTAACATATATGAGTATAAAAATATATAAACGTTAACATTTTATTACATAAACATTTCAATTTGACTTCAGATTTTTTTCAACTAATTAACTCATTTTAGTATTTTTTATTTCATTTTTTATAAAAATTTTTATAAAAATTTATAAACATTAATTGAATGACATATTAACATTATCATTTTACATAAATGGTTCAACTTGGCTTTCGATTCTCTGTAATTGTTTTTATAGTCGTATAATTAATTCAGTATTTATATATATAACGCATAAACATCACACTCCGAAACGAACTATGACTAATTATCAAACTCGCCGCGAAACTTAACGATATCGTCAACCGCCAATCGGATACGTGGAAAAAGATTAAATATGCTGTCTCACTCTTTCTTCCGTTCTTTAGCCTATTTACTCCCGTTGTACGTATTATAGAAAAAAAATCAAGTAAAATGTCGAGACACGCTTTACGAATATAGAAAGATGGTTAATACTTCAAAATGTCTGATATCACTATAAAATTACCTTTTTAAACAAAGAGTGTCAAGTATAGTGGACGCTTGAAGAAAAAAAGAAACTGTTGTTAACCAAGTTAAAAAATAAAATCTAATTGACAATATCTTTTATTTTCTTTTTACTCCAACCTATGTGATGGTAGTTTTAATTCTTTAAAAAAAAGTTATGTTACGAAATTGCCATATTTAATGCAATTTTAGTTGTGATCAAGCTAAAAATAAAATCTAAATGCTAGTATCTTTGTGATCTTTGTATTCATTAAAGAGCCTACCTATTCTAATTCAAATGGTACTAGTTTTAATTAAAAAACAAAAAAATTTGTTTCCATATTGTCAACTCAATTCAAATGATATCATTTGTATAAATGATTTCAATAGCGCCAAATTATAATCCAATTTTCCTATTCTCACCCAAATGATACTAACCTTAATTCTTCAAAAAAAGAAAATTTCGTTTCCACATTGGCAACTCAAATGATTAGTGTAAAATTTGTATAAAAGATTTGATATCAATAATTGGCGCCAAGTTATAGTCCTATAAACATGGAACTACAAGTCCACTTTAGTCAAATTATATATTTCAATCATATAAAAGATTTGATAGACCACTGTTTTAAAAAAATAAAACTGAAGTAGTAGTATTTTTAATTTAAAAATAATAAAAATCAAATTATATGTATATCTTTCTATCCATTTAGAGATCCATTTAGAGAAGACTTCTTTTTCTATTTTAACCCAAGTGGTAGTAATTATTTAGCTTTAAAATATTATTATATCACAAAATTGCTTTACTCAACTTACGTTTTTATCACAAAGAATTAAAAAATAACAGAATAAAATAAATGATAAAATTTTATTTAAATAAAAAAAATTTTTATGTAAAAACACTTGGTGCTGCTATCTCTAAGGAGAACATGACTAAGTGCATGCGTGCGTGCGTGCGTGCGTGCGTGCGTGCGTGCGTGCGTGCGTGCGTGCGTGGGTGCGTGCGTGCGTGCGTGTGTGTGTGTGTGTGTGTGTGTGTGTGTGTGTGTGTGTGTGTGTGGGTGTGTGTGTGGGTGTGTGTGTGTGTGTGTGTGTGTGTGGGTGTGTGGGTGTGTGTGGAAGATTCGAAAGGGGGGGGAGATTATTAGTAGAGTTCGCGGATTCTCATGGTTGTTGGTGGGAACATTCTATAGAAATATTGGACGGGGATTAAATAAGAATAAGGAACTCCGGGGATATATGTGGCGATGGTGTTATCAGGACGGTTGCGTATTACATGCTCCTGGAGTGCGGTCAGGTTGATGGATTGAGAGCCTATTGTAAATATCCCTTGGGGAAGAGTTTCGGTGGAGATAGAAAACTGCGCGAGGATGTCGTGAAACGTAAGTTCCTTCTCATAGAGTACTGGTGGTACCGGTGGAACCTCGCCTACGAATTTCACGCTCGACGTGGAACTCGCTGGTGAAGGGAGAATTTGTGGGTGAGGTAGCGACGGAACGCGAGGCGTCGAGGCCCGCGAAATTGAGGGAGAGGAGATAGATGATGCAGCGCGAGGCGTTGAGACTTACGAAAGTGAAGGGGAGGTTTGGCGAAAAACAGGGGATGAAGTGCGAGGTGTTGGGACTCGCGGCGGTGAAAGGGAGGTTCAGCGGAAAACGGAAGATGGAGTGCGAGGCGTTGGGCGCGGTTGGTGTATGAAATCTGTTCTCCGTTGGTGAAGCTCCGAGTTGATGGATTGGAGGAATTTCCGATAGGTCTGATCCAACAGGCTTCGCGTTCGGAACCTAGCTTCCCGCCGTTGCTGTCTTTCGATTAATTCTTCCATTGTTCACTATTAAATGAATATAAGTTACGGATGTTAAAATATAATTTGGATTGCGAAGATATGCGCGGAACGAAATTGGAAAGAAATAAACAGTTCCACTTATTTTGGATGACAGCCCTGATGCTGGAGATCCTAGCCCGCTGGAACACACTCACTCAGATTAACAAAAGCACTTTCAAAACTTGTTCACTAGGAAGTTTTCGCGATGAGAATCTTGGATGACAGAAACCTTGCAATTGCAGAGGTTGGAGAGAATGGTTACAGTAGACGGAGAAGTAACAGTGCATAGAGACAGAGGTTGCACAGAGACAGAGAGCACAGAGACAAAGAGTGAGCCGCGGTCGGTTTATGTAGGATTTTGGAGATACGAAGGAGGTTCTAAGGCGTGTTCCTTACGTCTAATTGAATTTTTTGATTTTTGGCCTTAACGGCGTATTAAATTTAATTTATCAACTAAGGTGGTACATATCTCGAAAAATGCTTCTCGGCTTTTCCCTGTTGGTTAAGTTGAGTTCCCACCCCCGACTTTTGGGAAGGGAGAAATAAAAATATGTAAAAATGATTTACAATTTACGTAATGGAATTTCAACTGTTTATTATCGTTTTATGAGCCCGTTAGGAAAATTTCTTTTATCGGGTTAGTCTCCCCCCCCAAATAAGAAGGGAGGGTGTGACGGCCCGACCATGAACCAGTCGTGAAAACTCATAATTATTGTGCGAAAAAATACCAGCTTAGCCAGGAATCGAACCTGGATCTCCTGCTTACCGAGCAGGCATCTTATCTCTTCGACTACCGAGGCATGTGATGATATCTATCGCAAATAACGTGTTTAGAATAACATGTCAACAATACAATGATACACATATATACGTATATTACAATATACATATATACATGTATTCTCTCGAATCCCCACCAATATTCCAGAGAGATGATGGTCCTATTCTCTCGATAGATGCAGGTCGGACTGCAGCGGCGACATCCTTCAACGCCATTGGCAAATATACAAATAATCCTCCTGGAGCACAACAGGAGAGAGCATCAATCATGGCTCGAGCCCTCGTCCTGTTGGCGCCGAGACTATTTGTTCAAAGAAGAGAAAAAAACGTTTAGTGGACAATATAACTTTCTCCGAGAAATGAATTTTTCGAGATATTTCGAAGTCCTTCGCGATTGTTCGAAAGGGAGGAATTATGGAGTATGCGAGACGTAACAATAATATAGGTTCACGGTTCTAAATATGTAATTAAATTATCTACTTAAAAATTACATATGCCATCGAAATTTTAAAATTGAGATCATTTATATGACAATATAGTAATATTCATTAACTGGTATCATATTTTATGTCCAACTTCCGTGTTCACTTATATCATCATTTCAGTTGCAGGTTTCATTCCACTATAGAAGTTAAACAACATCGAGCAGGTTCCAAGAAGGATGAGTGACCGTTTTAGAAATATGCCAATAATACAAGATAAAAAATGTTTCATTACTTTCTTTCATTTTTTTTTTATTTTTTCCACTTATTTTCCGTAAGAGGTGTCACGTATATTATAGATTTTCACGATCTATATATATGGCTGTCTGGGATACTCTTATGCATGTCCTACATGATATACTGTTTTTAAATCATTTTCATCCTATGGCCATACTGTGGGATATTCTCCAATACTACGGATTAGGTTAGTGAGCGGTAGTAACGATCTAAGTACATTTCACAGTATATCACAGTACGTATTTCGAATGTCCGGAGAATATTTCGAATATACTTGTATGATATCCCGTTCTCAGAATAGACGAGTGCTATTAAAGTAGTATATCAGCAGGTTTTGTCATATTTTTGAGGGTAGTTTGCTCATAATGTCAGATATTACAGACTCTGTATGCAATTTGTTGCTTTTTTGCCATCAAATATTGGTAGCAGTCTCTACTCAAAATCTGTTTCTGCAGGTTTTGCTATCGGAGCTGTTAACTTATGCCGTAACTGTAAAAAATTGACGAATCATAGTTGATTATTCTTCTATATAATTCGATTATACTGTTACGACATAAGTTAACAGGAGTGGCACCCGATTGCCTACGTTGCTGATTGGCCAATTTAAAATAAAATTATTTGATTGGTTGATCCAGTAGAAAATCTCCAGACATCGGTCACTGTAAGTGGCTGTGTCCAATTGCAACGTTGTCAAACGAGACATTCCCAGTTAACAGATTATAAGGCCTCCATAAACCAGCCCTAAGACTTAAGCCAGCGGCACACGATGCTTTTTTTTCTTGCTGGTTTGCTAACTGGATTCGCGTGCTTGTTGAACTCTTGTCTTCGATTGGTATATTTTTTTAGATCCAAAAGAATATACCAATCAGAGACAAGAGCTCAACGAGTACGCAAATCCAGCTAGCAAATCAGTAGAAAAAAAGCATCGTGTGCCGCTGGCTTTAAGCAATAAGCAAATTAACCAATCATAATCGAGAACGTAAAGCAGTAGCAAATCCATAAGTATCGGTCCACAATAGATGATTTGAGCGGATAAGACTCATTTGACCAGTTAGGACAATTTCCCGGAAAATGGAAGGATAATGTTGATACCAACGAAATCGTCTAAACGAAATAATTTTAGTTTTTATGGAGTAACACGTTCAACAATCTGTTTGCACATCCTTTTTGACATATGCGCGAGCATATACGTAATAAGTATTATATATCAGAATGTAAATATAAAATACATTATAGTATTTTATTAAAATAAAATTAAATAAAGACAAATAAGTACAAACATAATAAGTGAGAACATAAAGTAAATAAGGTGAAAAACAATGATAAATATTATATACATTAATGTTATATAATAATATACTATTATTAATATATAATACATTATATACATATAATATAATAGTATATAATTATTATTATACACTATTATAGTATAAAATAATATACTATTATTATATAACATTAATATATATAATATTTATCATTCTTTATTTAATTTTATTTTAATAAAATACTATAATGTATTTTATATTTACATTCTGATATATAATACTTATTACATACATGTTCGCGCATATGAGTAGCACTGTTCAAGTAGTAATTTGTTGGTTTGCACATCCTTTTTGACAAAGAAAAGGATGTGCAAATCAACAACTTACTACTTGAACAGTGCTACTAATCCATAGAAATACTAAAATTACTAATACTAAAATACTAAAATACTAAAATTATTTTGTTTAGAGGATTTCGTTGGTACCAACATTATCCCTTCCATTTTTCGGGAAATTGTCGTTTAATCCTGCGCGGTATGGTAGAGGAAATTGTTTTTATGCGCGTATGAACTGCGCATGAAGTAAAACGGAATGACCTCATACATTCTCCATGCGTGCAACGAAACGCACCCTAATATTTCAGTGGAAGCGCTAGTATATAACAGAGGATTCAACGGTTCTATGAAAAAGACTGAGATGGCCATTTTTAGATTTCTCTGATGATACGTAGTTTAGATATATATTTAGAGTTGATGATAAGTGTACACACATGTTAGTGGAAAGACAGTTACTTCGATAGGTACAACGTAAGTGGTGGAAAGAGTAACAAGATACTCTAAGTAAGAGTGCAAGGTTGAAAAATTAGAAAAATGGAGGTTAGTTTTTTTTTATTGTAACGAGAAATATTACATTGATACAAGGTGTAATACGAATTCAAATATTGACGTATATTTATAAATGCAATATAACAAATGATTTAATTTGCACATAATATAATTTATAATCTTTTCTTTACTTTTTAATATTAATTGTAATATATAATAGAATATAAAGAAATGTATGTATGGCGCGTGTGCATATGCATATAGATAATGTCTTTAACATCTTTAATATTTCAATATTTTTAACATTGATCTAAGTTATTCTACAAAAGAAAAAGAGATTTTTGCATAATTTGTACATATATAAATATGTGTATCTATGTATATAAATCATAGTAAGCACATCCTTATCCAAACAGCCAACTCTGTCAAGCACAGATTTTGCAAAATGTCTAGTACAAATTTTGTTTATAGAACATATAGAGCAGAAATATAATGAAATTTGCTAACAAAATGCAATGGCAAAGAATCAATTAGAATTTGTTATTTTACAATCATTTAAGATTATTTTCTAGTAAGAGATAATAATCAATATAAGTTTAATTATTTGTTCTTATTTAACATTTGAAAGATGACATAAATAGATAGAATTAAACTTATATCAACTTATGTCTATAGTTAAAAAATACCTTATATAATATTTATTCTGTTTATACATTTATAAAATAACAAATTCTATTTGATTTCTGCTACTAGATTATGGCAATAATTTTATTAGCACAAACTTAATATAAATTACATTTATATTAATCTGTTACAATATTCTGTTAAAATTTGACAAAATATTAGTATAGCTAATATTCTATTTGAATATAGATAGATGAATGTTCAGCTGGTGGAGACAGTTCAGCTGGTGGAGCAGAAGAAGATGAAGAAGAAGCTTCAATGCATGATACTAGAACTGATAGTAGCAGTAGTAGTATGAGTGGTAGTAGTACAACAACGGATAGCGAGCAAGATAGTGCAGAAGATCATGCTACAAGCAGTAGTGAAACTCATAGTTCTCCAGAGGAAGATGAAGATGAAAATGAAAATACAGAATACATGGTAAACATTGAAAATCCTGATGCTTTGGTAAGATTTATATTAATTATTATATATATTTATGCTTAAAGGAAAAAATATATTTAACAAAATCATAAAGCGACTTCATCATTTATTTTAATTTTTATATTGCTTTTTTTATAATTAAATCGACACATTTAGATTAAATATTAACAAAAATGATTCTCGGAGTTACAACAATGGGAAACAGGGATAATTGAGGACAATTCAGTAAGGTATCAGTGCTATAGACGATACGCAATTATAGTACAATTCAAATTCAGTTTATTAATAAAAGTTCCAAATGTTTCAATTTGAGTCATCTTCAATAGTAGGATAAAGTCAAGGTATAACTCTGTATTCAGTTGATGAGTTCAACCATAAGAATTGACGGTGTTATATCAATCATATCAGTCAACTGAATGAAATTATTAATTAATAAATTTTAAATGTGAAACATGTATCTGTCATCTATCATATTAAATCAAACGAAAGAGTAGTCATGAAATGATTATCAGCCACCAAATGGATACTATTCACAGTAAAAAATGGAAAAAACACTCAAGAGCATAATCAGCATAAATCACGCTACAGAAATATATTACAAAGAACATACACCTTGAGCTCAAGACAAGAACTCAAGTGACAACCATTGATTTAATTTTTCATTCAATTGACTGACATGATTGATATAATACTATCAATTCTTATGGTTGAGCTCATCGATTGAATACAAAATTATATCTTGAGTTTATCGTACCACTGAAAATGATTCAAATTTGAGTTGAAACGTTTGGAAATTTTATTAATAAACTGAGTTTGAATTGAAAGTGTAATTGTACCCCTCTACAGCGCTGATTCTCAATTGCCCTACTGTTTCTCATATTTATATCATTTTTACTTTTTATTTGTTTTTATACAAAATGTCCCAAAGTTATCAAATATCCTTTCACAGATACTGTAACCTATTCTAAAATGAAAATTTTTTTGAAAATGTCAAGATTATAGTTTTGATTGAAAAGCATTTAATCGGTTTATAAAAAATTTACGTTTAGGCATGGTACTTGATATAATAGTAAAAGTATTTTTATATATTGATTCAGTTTTTAGATAATACTTAATATGATATAATACTGCATATAACGATAAGGTAATTACTTTTTAGTTTTGTTTTTTTATACACATAATTATTTAATTTACTATATGTATATAAATTCGGCGGTCTGGCAAATTGCCAAGAGTATCTTTGTCACGGAAATCTCTCTCAATCAAGCCGTTCGGATTCGGCATGAAATTGTAGGTATGCCTGTGTACAATCTGCGTGCGCATCACAGGTATATGTAAGCGAGAGAGGTAGGTGTATGCCTGATTTGGACTATAGCGCCATTGATGATGATATGCAGAGTTGGCAAAGTTATTTTATAAAAGTAACTCATTACCGTCATTTTTTTTCTGAAAGGTAACTCGTTAGCGTTACTCGTTATCGATTCAGAAAAGTAACTTGTTATCATTACCATTACTCAAAATTAACGAATCGTTACTATTCTCGTTATTTTTTTTATATTTTTTTACTATTTTACATAAAATATATACGAATTTCTGCGGTAAATGTAAATAACTTTATAAAATTTTATTTTCTAGTAAAAAATATTATTCAAATACGATTCAAAATATATGTCAAATACATAATTATATTAAACATATAATTTGAAATCAATATTCTTTATTACATTAATATTTGCGAATATCATATATTTGTATATGTATCTAATATATATATTCAATTACAATTACAAGTAATTTCCGAAATTATCTTTAACTAATTCTAACAATTTCTAAAAACTTCTATATTTCATAGCAAAAATTAAATATAATCAATTAATTGTTGCAAATCATTCAATCAATCATTGCAAAAAATCTCTTTTTATTTTTGTACAATTTAAACGCAATATCTAAAGCTTAAATATCTAGTTTTAAATAATAGTAAAAGGAAAACAAAAAAATTATGTTCATGTGCGCTCTACGCTCGCATAATTCGTATGCGACACTAGAATTATACAGTGAATTGTGAAGTTCGCTGGAACATAGTCTGATTTATTGGCATTATGTATACATTACGTCGATAAGTCGATGAAATGGAGCCGATAAATTAGATTGCTATGATCTAGTAAATTAATGGATTAAAAAATAATGAGAAAAGTAACAGTTATAACGTTACCATTAGCGACAAAATGTAACTGCGTTACTGTTGCCATTATAAATTATGAAAAGTAACGCCGTTACTTATTCGTTACTGAAAAAAAGTAATTGTAACGGTAACGACGTTACAAGTAACGCGTTATTTCCCAACCCTAATGATATGTATATAAAGATTAATTCATTAGTCAAATTATTAAAACTATTAAATAAAGTTTGTCTTGAGTTGGTGAATGAATGTAAGTTGTCTGTATACAAGATTATTTTTATTGTTGTGTAAAGAGCCTTATCTGAGCATGTAAATTTTCTACAAACACATTGATTAATTTTAAATGATTTTTATTAAAAATTATAGTCTTTTATATCTTCAAGACTTTTTTTTTAGAATATATTTTAATAGAATCCTCATCAATGAAAGGATATCCGGTAATTTGAGACATATATATATATATATATATATATATATATATATATATATATATCTTGTATACTAGCTATAGTAGCTATATCTTAATCAAATTTTTTTCCTTTTTTGAATTTTAATTATTAGTTGAAGGAAATTAGTTTCTTGCAATAAATTAGCAAGGTTGGATAAGTTAATATTACTTTTTAACTAAATTAAGTGAGAGATAATGGCTTATAAAAAAAACTAACTTAATTAAAAGTTGCATTAAAATTAAATTAATTTAAATTAAAAGTTAATTTTAAAAAGTATTAAATTAGAATGTAATTTTTTTAAAATTAAAATATTCTAAATAATAAATAATTACAATATAGATCATCAAATAAATTTAATATTTTATGTAAATTAAATTTATAGGAAATAAAAAAATATTGTTCTTTTTATATGAGAATGCCTTTCTTCTCTTATATTTTTTTTCTACATAAGTAAATTTTTAGGAAAAAATTAATTTAGGAAAAAAATTAATAAAGTTAAAGTTAATGTGTTTTAAAAATAATTAATTAAAAAAAATTAATTAATTTATAAATTAATTCATTTAAAATTAAATTAAAAGTTATTAACTTTAACTTTATTAGTTAACTTTTGATTTTTTAACTAATTATTACTCAATTTTACAGATTACTAATAACTTTTAATAATGTTTTAATTTTTTAAAATTGATTAGTTATAATTTATTTAAAAGATAAAAGGTAATTTTTCATAGAAGTTAATAGTACTTGAAAGATTTTGATGCTATTTGACATCATCATAACATAATCCCTCTTCTTCTCTGTTCTTTATGATATATTTTTTTTTTTATTATTTCAAATCAAGACTATAGGTTTCACATAAATATGTTATAATATTTCAATATATGTAAGATTGTGGAAAGATATTTAGAAAGATATTAATATAAAATATTGTTTTTATTTATATGGTTTATTGTTTATCATTCATTCTAAATTTATTTTTATTGACATTTTTACTATTTTAGTTATTATCACTATGGATTTTTTATCATTTTTATTAACTTTTTATTAGTAGTATTATTATATGATGTAATTAAGTTATTTTTATTTTCTAGTTTTATTTAGTTTTAATATATTTTCTATTTGTGGACATCTTATTAAAGCTAAACTTTTATAAGTATCAAGCTAAGATATAAAAGAATATTAAAACATAAATAATAGAATTTAATAATAATTGTGTATAATTAAGAGATTAGTTATACTACGTATTGTCTGTTTTGATACATATAAAGACTATATGTTTTTATTCCTTTTTAGACATTTTGAAATTTAATAATAATAATAATATTTTATTAGCGATACGAACCCTAGGGGTTACGCTCTTGTATACACATAGTTATTCTTATAATATTCTTACAACCTACTTCCGCTTTACATTTCCGCTTTTCATTTTCTTAAACTGTTTTAACTTAATTTACTCTTACCAATAACTTATGCTAGCTTAATCTACTGACTTAACCTACTCTCCCACTCTCCCCCCTTCCCTATCAAAACACGCACACACGCTAGGGGACTTCCGCTTTCTCTTGCATATGCTCTTTTTGGCATGTTCCGTTTCCCTTCCCGGATGCCCTCCCTTTCCCATACACTCCTCTCCTTTCTCTCTCTCCCTCTTTTCTTCTCTTTCTCTTTATCTCTTCCTCTCCCCTCATCATTCATTCCTTCATTTTTTCCATCCCTCCTTTCCTCCTCTTTTCTTCTATCCTGTGCTCTATTTTCCGTTCCATTTTCCTCTTGCTCCTTTCTCTTTTCTTCTACCTTCCTCATCCATTCCTCTCCCTCCCCCTTCTCTCCTAATATCTAACCTACCACTTCCTGCCAACTCTTCCCTCCTGAGTTCCACGCCCTGCATCTTTCCCACACATGCTCCCATGTTTCTTCCTCACTTCCGCATAATCTACAAGTTCTCTTATCCCTTCCCAATACTCATTTCTCTCTCATTTTATTACTTAACTTGAATCTTATCACTCTCTTTCATCTGCTCTCCTCCCACTCTTTCCTCAGATATTCCGGGAAACCTTCCGTCCTGACTGCGCTATACCATCTGCAGAATCTAGATTCTCTTATCCTCTGTAATCTTCCTTCCTTTGTTTCTTTTTATCCTTTTTTTAAATTTCTCCGAACCACATGTTCCCTTCCGTCTTTCTCCTCTCTACCTCCTTTATATCCCAATCTCTGTCTTCAAAAAATTTTCTTCTTTCCTCTTCCCACTTCTTCCCTGCCTTCCCCGCCTTCCCTGCTTTGCCCCTCTTACTTATTTCCTCCCAACATAACCTCGTCAACTCACTTCCCTTTCCCTCTATCAGTCTTTTTTCGAATCCCCATGCTCTTATTCTCGCTCTTTTTTTCAATTTGCCTCTTTTCGTTTCCTCCCTCCACCAAATATCTTGGTGTTCTTCTATCCAGTCTAATACCCACCTTAAATATCTTTCTTTCATTCGTTCCATTCCCTCCCTTTTTTTCCACTCCCAAATTTCCACACCATAACTCATCACTGTCCATACTAATCTATCGAATATCCATATCCTTCTATTCCTTTTCGAATCTTCTCTTACCTATTTCCCCCATTATCATGGCTGTCTTCTTAATCTTTTCCTTCATCTGGGCCCCCTATCCTCCATTCCTTTGCAGCATATACCCTAAATACGTGAATTCCTTAATTTCTATTTTCTTCCCTTTCCATCTCCAATCTTTCCTTCCTATCCTTCCGCCTCCTTTCCTAAATCTCATAATCTTAGTTTTGTTCACGTTCAGTTCCAATTTTTTCCTTTTCATATATTCCTCCAGTCTTCCCATCATACTCTTCATCCCTTCTTTATCCTCTGCAAGTAACACTATGTTATCAGCGTACGCCAATGAGTAAACCCTTCTTTCTCCAATTCTAATTCCTCCCCACTTAACTTTCTCCAATTCTTCTTCCATCTGCTATCACTATACTAAATAGCATCGGACTCAGTGGACATCCCTGCCTTACTCCCCTTGCCATCCAAAAACTTTCTCCCATCTCTCCTCCAACTTTCACTCTACTTTTTGTCTCCTTTAGTATCTCCCTAACTCTTTCTATTAGCTCCTCTTTGATTTCTCTTTCTCTCATTGCTTTGTATAATATCCTTCTGTCCATCGAATCGAACGCCGCTATCCACGAATAATGCCACCGTTTTTTTTTCTTTTTCCCAATTGTCTGTTTATCAAGTAGTTTACCACATATATATTGTCCATCGCTCCCATTCCTTTCTTAAACCTTTTGGCCCTGTTTAGAATCATCTTCTTCTCTTCGCATTCTATTCTTAATCTTTCCGCCAACACCATTACATATATCTTATACATTGCCGTCATCAGTGTAACTCCCCTGTAGTCTTCTGCCTTCTTTCCTTCTTCTTTTTTAATTATTGATATTATCATTCTTTCTTTTCAGTCTTCCGGCCATTCCTCCCCTTTCCAAATTCTGTTGCAAAAATCTCTTGTCCATTCCATTAATTCTTCTCCCCCGTATTTCCACACTTCTCCTAGTACACCGTTCCCAAAATTTAATAATTTTACACGCTGTTTTTTAAAAAATAGATAAGAAAAAGTTCTATTTAAAAAAATTATCTTAAGAAACCTTTTGGTCATCTTCAACTGCATCTTTCCCTTAAAGCATTATCATTAATTAATTATTACATTATGTTACAAATTCACTTTTTAGAGATGGGAAACTTGTGTCGCCGCTAATATTAAAGTAAAATTACCACAAGATCTTTGTGAACACTTCAGTATTTTCAAGGAAATGTTAGATTATCCTCGTTTTTGGAATGAATGGCTTACTGAAAGTCAACGAGAAACATTATATAATCTTTTACCAACATTTCCAAAAGATTCCAATATAGAAGCACAAATGGAGAAATCTCTAGAAATGCTTTTTAACAGAGAAAACGAAAGGTAATAATTAAAAATATTTTACAAAGTAAAATAATTTAAGATTGATTCCTAAAAGAATTTAATTAGCATTTTGGAAACATAGATTTGGTGTAACGACATTGGATGCGTTTCATCATCATCTTTCCTCTGGTCATTATCGTCCTGATATTAAAAAAATACGTGGTTTAGTTTGCAAAGCACAAAAAAGAAGATTATTGTTTGAGGAACAGAAACGATCGTACGAATTAGCAAATCAATTACTTAAGTCACGAGAAAGTTTATTATCAAATGCATATAAACAAGGTTTCAATCAACCGGTAAACCGAACAGTATCTAAACTTCATTGGCGCAAACCAAAGCCAATAATGGGTACGTGTACTCTTTATATTTAATATTTTTCTATTATTTGTATTTCTCTTGTATTTTGATCAAAGAAATATAACTGAAAGATAGACTAATATAAGAACAAATAACAGTTGAAGAAAAGACTCAGCTGCGTTATATAGAAGAACTAAATGCAGTCAAGGCAGAACTTGGAGCTAACACAAGACTATCTGCTGATACGACATCCGAAAATGAAGAGAATTATCCTCATTATCAAATGATTGGAGTTAAAAAGAGAAAACGGCGTTTTATTACAAATTTTCAAGGATTGTTAGTTAAAGGCCTACAACTTAATCATGAGGATAATACAATCCGACCTGTATTTTCCACTTTACAACGATTGGAATACGCTTCCAGCAAATCATTATTTGTACATGAACAAACAGAAGAGACTTACCGTGCTATGTTGATTGCACATAAAAAACGGCGAGCTCGTCGTGACGTATGTATAATATTTCATTGGTTGTTATTATTATTTATTATTATTTATTTAAGTAATGCTGACTAAATTAAATATGTAGCTTCATCCGGAATTGAATACTCAAGGAATTGCACTTGCTGATCTCACACAAAGATCACAGATTGGTCAAAAACAAAAACTCTCAATTGGTAATTCTATGAAAATTACATCCATGAAAAAAAAAATCAAATTAGAACAAAATTTATTATGTTCGCCTGCGACAAAACTAACAAGCTCCAATTCGGTGAAACATGAAAGCGATAACAGTGATTATTCTCATATAACGGAAGATAATAGACAACAGTGTAGAGACAAGTGTATAGTGGATATAGATTACAATAAAATAACACCTACAAAATCGGAACCTGTTGAAGCATATGAAGCACATCAAGTAGCTAAAAAGAAAATGTAATTATAATTTTATATATATATATACAAACACAAACACACACACACACACATACATACACATACATATCAGATAAATATAAAATCGTGTTTCCATTATATTTCTTATTTATAGCAGCTCAATGACTCAAAAAAGTAGCAAATCAATAGTAATCAATACATCAGAGATAAAAAAGGAAGTTGAAGATATAGAATATGACAAAATTAAAACCAAATTAAGTTTAAGTATAAACGAGGATATGTTGGCTGAAACTGAAGAGGAAGAAGAAAATGAATCTAAAAAAGAGCTTGATTTAGATAATATTGATATGATGCAGTTACCAATTCAACTTGATGATGGGATTGATATACTGGACGATGTTAAGTAAGTTTACTACTACATATAATGTTTATTACAATAATTGTAATTAGTCAAAAGAATTAATAATCACAATATATAAATTAATGTTCATAGATGTGAAGATGAAGGAGTTATACCAACATCTGAAAAAAAATTAATTGTACAGTCTAGTGAAGGTACTATAGATGTGAACAATGGAGCAGAATTAATGCAAGAGACGCACACATGCTTTTTCTCTCTGTTACGAGATGCTTTTACTTCTAAGGGAGAATACCGAATGAGTGCAATAGAAATGAAAGAAGCAATAACACAGTGGCAAGGCAATCCTATTTCACCATTGAATGATTGGTAATATCACATAAGATACTATAATATGTACAATTGAAGATAATATTTCTTAATAAATTTTATGATGTTGTAGGTATTCTTTAGTACCTTCATGGTCTACTTTAGTACCATTAGCTCTAGGATTTCTTGCAGGTGAATTAATGTATTCTCAGGATTTGGATCAACGACAAGAACGAGATCAGGAACTTGTACCTTATCTGGAAAATAAAGGTCGAGGCGTATACGCATGGATTGGTGCTGGAAGAGACTCTGATACCCGACTGCAGGATCTATGTACAAAATTCCTTATGTACAAGTAAGAAGTGATAAACGTTAATCAGTTAATTTTTTTATTGCTACATTATAAAACATTATATTCTAACAATATCAAATAAACGCTTGCATTTTTTTCTTGTCAATTCATTTATTTGATTTAAATTCTTTTGCTCGTTTTTCATGAGTCACAAATTAAAGAGCATTTATATTGAAATATTTTTTATATAAATTGTTCACGAATAATTATACTTTTATAGAGACATGTTGGCACCGCCGCATACTTCAACTACCAATACTGTAACAGCTATAAAACCACAATCTCAACTTTCCTCTTTGAATAATAATGGTACAAGTAGTAACACAATTGTTATGAGTGGAATCTTGCAAAGTAGTAGAAGCGGAAGTCCTATACTAGAAGCTAACAATATAGATGCTAGTGCTGCTGGAACTGATTGGGAACCACCTCGACCACTATTCCCTACAGAATGGAAAATTCGCCCGTCCACAATAGAAGAACGTGAAGAATTCAGAAAACAAGAACGTATGCGTTATGCTGCACCTCATAAGGCGTTTACTTATCGTATGCATGGCTATGCATCCGTAGTCGGTCCCGTTAAAGGAATTTACCAGCATAATGTTGGTATGTTTGAATTATCCTTTATTACGCACGTTGACAATGCTAAATTTGGCTTATTTAAAAATTTATAATTTGTAATTACAAATCAATGTAATTAGTAAATGTAAATGTACATACAATATATAAAAGCAAGTCGTATACTAGTTAAAAGTATATAAGAAATTTGTACGCAATGGAATCAATTGAAATATTTTGATTTATACTAAACTATTCGCTTAATCTACTTTATAAAGCATTTATAACAGATATATTTTATTCCTCTTATTTTTACATTATGTTACGATGAAAAATTTTACATGATTAAAATTCTATATGCTAAGGAAATTTTATATAACTAATATCTAAACTTTTGATAAAAAACTTATAAATTTGATATTTTAAAACTTATTTTTAATTATTGATTTATTAAAGATATGAGATTATATTGGATTATAATGATATTATTTATATTAAGCTTCAGGACAAGCTAAAGCACGAGGACATTCATTGTTGGTGCCAGATCGTCCAAACTTCGTAACAATTTTAGCATTAGTTAGAGATGCTACTGCCCGACTTCCTAATGGTGAAGGGACTCGAGCTGATATTTGTCAATTGTTGAAGGATTCGCAATATATTATAGAACAAGATAATGATGAAAAAGAAGGATATCTTCATTCTGTAGTATCAGGAGCGCTTGATAGACTACATTACGAGACAGATCCTTGTGTTAGATATTATCCTCGTCGAAAAGAATGGCTTTATCTTCATCGAGGACGATCTGAATCTGAATTTGGTTCGTTTTCATTTATTTTATATACTGTTTATTATGAATTAAATACTTTTGAAACATATGTGATTTTAATTTGCTTATGAAAAAAATACTTCTTATCTTTTGCAGAAATGGTTCATCAACAATTGCAAGGTATCGCGAAGAATAAAAAAAGCGTTGGCAATACGTCGCGAAATAAAGTAGTACAACCAATTCTCAAATCAACCAATATAAATAAGGAACAGTCTTTAAATACTAAAGAAGTTATTCTCAAAAAAGAAAGGCGAATGGCAACTATGCCCGCGCAATCTGTTGTTCCCAAGTATCTTTAATACTTACTTAAAAACCATTTAACAATGTTTAGGAGAAGCAATCGTATGTTTATTATTATTTTCTTTTTTTCAGAAAAGAGCAGCGTAAAATTGAAGAAAAAATTATCAATGAGCATCCTATTGTCACTGAACATTCCGTTAATACTAATGTAGAAATGGCCATTAGTACAATAACGCCAACCATTTCTACCACTGAAATTCCTGTTTCTGTTGCATCAATTGTGACTTCTTCGGCTATAGTCACAAACGTAGTAAGCACAGAACGAGATAACATTGCAATAGATACGAAATCGCAACTTGCTCCAATAACGATGGTGAAAAAGGCATCTACTATTGGAGGAAAACCAATTGCTGTACTCAAAACAAATGCTGCTCAAAGTCTATTGCAATCAAATCAACACAATTTTCCCCATCACCAAATTCAAGTATCAACATCTGCTGGTCTACAAACCATTCGTTTGTCTGGACATTCTGTATTGCAATCTGCACAGCAGTCTATTTCAGCTAACAATAATTCAAATGTAGTAAATGGAACTACAACAAATTTAACAACGATATTACCATCTACAAAAATACAAAATCAGCAACAATCAACTACAATAACTAATCAAGCAGGAAAAAGTATTTTACAAACGACTAATATAAAACAGCAATCGCAACAACAATCACAACAACATGTATTGCCAAGCAAAACTCTCTTAGCATCACAAATTAAATTAGTTAGTTCTAATCAAATTAAATCATTACTCACAAGTCATGGTCTTCAAGGTCAAACTATATTTATCAAACAATCCTCGACACCTAGCAATCAATCACAACAGCAATTACAACAACAGCAGCAACAACAACAACAACTAAAGGTATCTTTGCAAACAATCTTATTTTTACTAAGTTTATTATATACTTTTATTTTGATTAATTTTATTCTGATCTTAGCAGCAACAACTTCAACAACAACGAGTTGCATCTAGCCAACAACAATCTGTACAACAAAATCCGGGAATGCAACGCATAATTGCACAAATTGGAGGAAAACCGATTGCTGTCCAAATACAACAATCGCCTCATCATCATCAACAGCAACAACAAAAAATATTAGCAAAAGTTTTAACAAACAGTAGTGGAGGACAGATTATATCTGTTGAAAGTCTGCTTGCTCAGAAAGGATTGAAACTAGCTACTGGTCATACTAATCAGCTTAATAGAGGCAAGCAAGTCATACAGGCACAATATCAAGTAAGTTATATAACAAATTAATTTTTTTTACTTATTAAAACAAATTTGATAATAACATTTACAGTTATAAAAACGTCAATGCTACATAAAATATTACTATTAATAATAGTAATAATATTGGCATAAATCATAAAATACCAAACTCATAATTATTATATTTAAATAATTAAAACTTTTAATCTTACCAATAGTTTTCAATAGTATACAAACATATTTTTTTTTATATTGCATGAATATTTTTAGGTGGTGCCACAAGCGCAAACGTCTTCTAGTCAATCTAAGGTAATAGCAGTCAGTACACAACATCAGCAATCTCAACCACAACAGACTGTCCGGATGGTCACCGCTCAACTTGCAGGAAAACCTATTGTATTAGCGAGTAGTAATAAAAATGTTGGAGTTGCGGTAAACACCAGTGGTGGAAATGTAGTATTGGGCAAACAGCCAACCTCACAACAACAACAACAAACACAACAACCAATTATTTTGCCGAGTCAATTGCTTAATATCAAAACATTGCATGGGCTCAAAGTAATTCCCACTCCAACCGGATTGAAAACTGCGGGTGGTACCGTATATGCTCGTGTAATTACTCCTACGACAATAGCTTCTACACAGGCTACATCTAATCAGCAGACTCTTCAAACGCAATCACCAAGGAGTACTTCATATGGCGCACCCTAATAGAATTGATATTATTTATATATATATCGATATTTAATATACTTGACGTCATCTCTTTGATTATTTGTTAAATTATAAATTTAAATTGTTTAAAGCAATGTCTTGTTATACACACATACGGATACATACACACATACACATACGAGACGTTTGCTTTTTTAATATAATGTAATGTATATGTGCTTACATGTATATATATATATACGTATCATACAAATATAATACAATAAGTCTAAAAAAAATCTAAAAAAAAATTATATTACTAATAACTGCTCTTTAATAACAATATGTAACCATAAAAGTAAATAAAAATGGAAAATTACATAATGAAAATACACGAATTAAAATTAATGTTTATAATAAAGTGAATGGATAATAGATCTGAATTCCTATATTTTTATCATTGAATTTAGATTATGATCCGATTAGAATAATGATATTAAAGAGGAATCCTATTATTTCGGCTCAAAACATGACAAAATTTGCGAATTTTTTTTAAGAAACTAGCAATTCGATTTATGTAAAATTTATACCATGTTTTTATTTACGTTTGAACAACTTACAATTTTTTTATATTAAATTTTAATAATAAATGTAAAAGATATTAATAATCGAATATCACGTCACGCAAACGCCTTCGTCGTCCATTGGTGTACACGATATTCTTCCAGGTAATCTGAAACAAAAAATCAAATGGCGTTTTACTTTATACACATGTAGCTTCAATTTGATGAACCAAAATTTAAAGAAAGTAATTATTATGGAAATGGTGAGTTTTCAAATCAGAACTATAATTTTTACTATCAAAATTCACTCATTATTTTTATGTAATAAAAAAAATATGTAACTTATCTATTTTGGTTCATCAAACGATAAAGTAATGTTTGCTGAACATGCAGGCCAAATTTGAAAGTAATCGGTTCAGTGGTCAAAAATATCGTGCACACCATCTGCAAAAATACTATTTTGAGAAAACAGCATTTAAAGTTTTAAGTTTAATTTATATAATTATATCAAATACTTACATCATATATCTGTTACTCTGCTATCCCAGGGGCATATAATAATCTATCCTTATTTTCATAAAATTGATTTTAAGCCATCTGTTCTTCGTTTTATTCGAACCTTTTTCGTAGAAGGCTCCGTCGCGTTGATTTTTCAAAGCGATGATCTCGCGCGTTGCAAAATATTTTGACGTTTCTTTGTCTTGAATACTGATAATTTTTCTGCTGATGTACTTGCAAGTGAAGTATTCGTTTCCCAAATGTGAATATTATCCGTGATTTTTCTTTTTTTTTTTGGTCTGTTAACACGTTCATACATGTTTTGTGAATGTCTGCGATTCATTGTTCTTTATTTTCGTGCGTTAGTTTCACACAGGCTAAATGATTACTGAAAATTTCACTGTTAAATAACACAAGTGTCCCCTAACTTGATTCTTGTGCTGAGAACAAAACTGGAACAGCTATCGATTATTAAAAATCTTATGCGCTTAGCCAGGTACTCGGTCGGTTAAGAGCTCATAACTTCTGAAGTTTTACGAATTTCGATACAAATTTTGGAGATATTCTTAAGATATTAAACTAAAAGATTCCGTAAAAAAAATCGATTTTTTTTACTCGAAAAATGAGATTCCCCCTTTAACATGAACGTATCACTTATGTCAAATAAATAATAAAAAATTTTTTAGCTTTGAGTAGGCTACGTTGCAAGCTGATTGATTTAACGACACATAGTTCGCGATAAGCATTGTCTTGAAATTCAGAAAAATAAAAATTATTCGACACGTAGATCCAGTCTGCCGAGAGAAGCCATCTATTGTCTATTTATTTGAAACATATTGGCTGTAATTATCATTATTGTTATTCTTCATGCGGCACTTAGCGTTCTTTCAAAATTATTTATCCGGTTGTTACAATAAATATTACCACATGCCTCAGTCGAATGGATAAGATACTCGCATGTTAAGCGAGCGATCCAGGTTCGATTCATGGCTGAGATAATATTTTTCGTAAAAAAATAATTTTCAATAGTCGGGGATTAATCGATTTCAAATTTGATTATCGATTTAATAGGGAAAGTGTGAATTTAGATTTAGCTTTGAGCAGGCTACGTTGCAAGATCGTTAATTTAACGACACGTAGTTCGCGATAAGCATTGTCTTGAAATTCAGAAAAGTAAAAATTATTCGACACGAAGATTCAGTCTGCCAATGGAAGCCATCTATTATCTATTTGACAAAATTTTTTGTTCTGATCTTTAAACACAGAATCAGATATTTATAAATTTTTGAATATTGAAAATAAATCTGACTAAAATTTAATAAAATAATTTATATTTAATAAAACAGACTTGTAAAATATACCAAAAACTTTTTTCATTCTGGTAATCAAGAAACAATCATCACATCGCTAGAAAATAATTGTGCCTAATCAACAAGAAAGTTACAATTCAATTCTAGATATATAGCTATTAGTTAAGTAACAAGAGAAAAGCTTTCGATATATTTTACAAGTCTGTTCTATAGAGTGAATTTATTTTGCAAAAATTTTTATTATGTGTTTACTAGCTTCTGATATCATTATTGAAGATAGCTGCAGTGAAGCAAGAGTTTTAATCATTAAATAATCTAAAAGTTAAATACAGAATAATATAATATAATATATCTAATAAGTTCAGAATATCTAATAACTGTACCTCACTTCTTGTGAGAAAATTGTGAGTTAATTGATATAAAGAAAATACATAGTTACTGTTAAAAAAATGGAGATGTGCAATATGCAACAACGTAAGTAGGTATACTAGGCCGTAGGTACTAGGCCGTATACTAGGTTCTAACTCAGAAGCGTTGAGGGGGGTGCGGGTGTGCGGGGGGAGAACGGTGGCGCGGGGAAGAAGGGAGGGGAAAGTCAGAGGCGGCGATCCTTTGAACTGAGCTGTGGGGGAGGAGATAAGATAATAGGATTCGGTGAAGGGGACATAAACAAGTGAATAAAAAAAGATAAACAAATAGATAAAAACAAGAAGATAAATACATAGATAAACAAATAGAAAATTGAGTGAGATAAACAAATAGGATAAGCAAGGCGATATAAACAAAATGGGCGGCGAAAATGATATAAAAAACTTGGACAGGACGCGTGGACATGACGTCAGGAGGGGGCGCCGCCGTCGCTGCCGCCGCCACCGCCGCCGAATAAAAAAATAAATATCTCTCTTGTATACCTATTATCTCTTCCGTTGCGGTTCTCTCCCTTCTTCCAGACTCTTTTCGTATCCGTAATGATTTTTGACTTTTTTGAATTACATGTGTTTATATATTTGTTTATACATGTGTTTATATGTTTTGTAAAAGAAGATTTTTTTTACAGAAGAGTATAAAAATATGTTTTAGCAATTTGTGTTTTGGATGGCGGGGAAAAAGAATAAAAAAACATAATTCGTATATCATATTTATTTTATTCATAGTTATCTGACCACCAATTAAATAATTTGAATACATTTTGTAATGCGCAATTAGTATAATGATATCCGCATAGTATTATTAGCGTCCAGATTGTTTAGAGAATCTACGTCTTCGTAATCAGCATCCAGAGTTTCGATGTACACGCGCTCATCGTCCAGAACCAACCACAGCCATTGTCGTTTTTCATGTCCCTTGACATATACGACATCATCGTCGTCGTCGTCGTCGTCGTCGTCTTCTTCCATTCCATGCACAGCCTTTGTAATCAAACTCTTAGCTTTGCTGTATGGAATCGTTCCGTTGTCCCATCGCAGTCTATGATGATGACGTATCACCCAGCGTGCGCGAGACTTGTCGGCACTTGCGAGGAAATGCCATGGGATAGGGCTTGCAAAAATGTAATGAGAGAGAACGGTCCGTTTTCTGAGAGCGGCAAACTCCTTTACAATAAACTGTCCTCCAACGAGAAAACCTTGAACGAACGTGATGCAGATCTACGAACGTTGGCACGACCATGACGAGCAATTTTTGGAGACTGCGGTCGATTTCGATATATCGTAGATTTTATTATCTCTCTCTCTCTCATGTGCCAGCAATGCTCTTAGGTGATCTTGCGTATAACATTGGTCAACGGATTGTAGTGAACCACGCGATCATGTATAATAAGACAGTACGCGGTGGTATTCATCGGTACGTTCTCCTTAGTCTCAAATTCCAATCTCACGTCCACGGTTGCGCTCTTGATCGATTCGTTTTGTCGAGAACAATCGATGATTACGAATGGACCGTTATGTAGAAAAGATGTGACGGTGAGACTCGGCTCGAGATATCCGTAGTAACCCTTGCAGAAACGCGCGTATGTTTCATACGACATGGACCATCTGTTTTTGTCGAAATTAAGATTCATATCGTCGTACGGATAACATTCCGAGTTCAGATAGAACGTTGGTTAAGTTTCACGTTGGTTAAGTTGCAGTCGTCGAATCGGCTCGTGTCCTCAGCCATGACATTTTTGCGACCTGCTTGCAGAGCGAAAATGACGTATCGCGGCTTCTCGAGCTGAGTAGCGGTCTTGATGGCCCACGAATGCTTGGTTGTACGCTGTAACAGCGGAAACTCGTACAGATCCCACGAGCGAAAAGCCATGCTCAAGTATCAAGTATTCGCTCTCCAAAGTGCGCAGCATTGATAGTTTTTTTATCTCGCTCAATAACACGTGCGGCATTCGCCATTGTATCTTGAATAAGTCGACCACGGGATCCAACATCGAATTTCCCATCAGGCAATTGTTGTCGTTACGCGATCGTATCAAGATCAACTCGTGACGAGCGTTGATTACCACGCGTCTGTAATCCTCGCAGAATCCCAACAGTGCGTAGAGAGATACGCAAAAGTTAAAATATCCATCCGGTTGGGATCCACATTAGTACGCGCATCCCAACCGGCATTCCTCAGAATCACGCTTCTGTCGGATGATGTTGTTACGTAATATTTGAGCGTACTGGTTATGCTCACGTTTCTGTTACGATCAATCTCCACACCATCAAGCTCGTATCAAATCTCATCGAACAGGAACGCGACAAAATTATTTCCCAACACCACATCAGATCCTTCGACAACTCTGTTCTTCGTTAGTTTTCCCTCGATATATAGAAAGCTTTCGTACGACAATGTGTACAGATCCTGTTGCTGTATGGGTATTCTTATCTCATCGCTGTATCCGAACGTCGTATTGGCGAATGGGTTGTACACATGAGTGTCTCAATCTTGACGATGCGATCGTCAAAGATTGGCTCGTTTTCGATGTTTAAGATATCAGTCATTTCATAAGTTGCATACCGCGGATCCTAAAGCTTGTAAAAATTTAACGTTCGACGCGTTAAGTTTTTTCCTCTTCTTGACACAGACACCGGATGAGCGAGTATTATCGATCGATGTTTTCTTTGTAAAAGATGCGTTATCTCTCTGTGTATGCTTCGCTTCGTTCAACACGAGCATCTCAAATGTCACGCTCGCGTTATCGCTGTCGCCGTCGTGCAATCTGACGATGATCTCTTCTCCTCTGAAATCGAGCAATCGTCGTTCTGGTCAACAATGCGTATCGTTAGCTCCGTAATGCTCCGTATGATGACTGGCAGGTAAATGATCTGCATCGGCTTTTCTGATATCTTATATCCTGGCGGCACGCTCGGCGAAAATTCGTGTATCGTGTGCACACTTTTGTCGTTGCTGTATGCGCCCGCAGTCACGTTGCACTCTACACGGATAATGTTTACGTTCACGTTTATGTTGATGATTATGTCGATCGACACGTCCGATTCGTGCCACCTTCACGGTTGCAGTATATGCCTCGAGAATCTCAGCAGCGATCCAATGTTATGAGGCTTGTTAAAGTTTATTCTGTAGACGCATTTAATCTCACACCTTATCGTGTTGTAATTTGCGTGGAGCACTATCGGGTATTCTCCAATCTCGTCATCGCCACGCGCGGTGTCACCAGCGTTACCCTCAGGCGCGTCGCGTCGCGGACGTTTTCGTAAAATCTCACGTTTCAAAAATTCATTTATGGCATGCAGTTCATACGACCCCTCGGGAATCGTAATTTCTGCGTCGTCTTTGCCAAAATAAAATGTATTGTTCGAAGCGTTTACATTCGGTATCGTGATAAGTCTCCAAAATTGTTAGACCAAGCTCATCGTCGCTCAAATCTATGGCTGGAAAGTAATTTGCCGCTGAAGAATGCTGCTCTTTCCGCTCAGCGTAAGCGTCAGCGACATGATGGAAAAAGCGTTCGACGAATACTGAGACGTCGCGATATTTTGTCGGATTTTATAAATTCACGCGCGTCGGCCGTTTTGGAGAAGAAACCACAAGCACAACTGTCCGCAGACGCTCTGATCGTACATCTGATAGAACGTTCGATTGTACTCTATCGTAGCATCGTCTCCGAAATATCGTATCAGTTCCTTGGGCGGTCGAAGATTACCGAAACTGTCAAAGTACACAACGCGATTGTTTCTCTTTGCGTACGCTACCCAATGAGTGCCGGGAGCCATCGTGTCGTCCAGATTTACGATACCGCTTTCTTTTCGACGAGCGCCGCTAATTGGTGATGGGTCACGCATAAAAACGCCTCTAAAGTATGGTACGCGCATACGCTTCGCCAGCTGGTCCAATTGTACGTTGGTGGGTTAACATCCGTAGGTATTTTTATCGTCTCTTTGGCGCTTTTTTTTCTTTTTTCGCTGTTACTCCTCGTCCGCATTTGTACGGAGCGAGATATAGTCCCCGTCCGTATTTGTATGGAGCGAAATACAGTCCCTGTCCGCGCGTTTCCATAGCGCGACGTTGCAGTTCCTCGAATTGACGTTGCGCGGCTTTCCTGTCGTTTATCGCTTTCGTCACGCTGGCCGCTCAGCTGATCAAAGATCCGAGCGCGCCCAAAATTGACAAAATCGGTAACACACCACCTCGTTTCGCTGTTGGAAGTATTCGTTTCTTTTTTTTTGCCGGCTTTTTTCTTCGCCTTCATACCCATGCCGATCTTGGGCTTGGTTTTCATCGCTGCCCAAACGACTGCAGCTGCAGCTTTCTCGCTCAGAGCCGAATCTCTCGCGATGACGCGTCCTAGGGCTTTATCGGCGAGTACCTTGTCCGCCGCGTGTCTGTCGGTGAGATCGTTGCTCTGAGAATACGCAATGTCGTGTTCACGGCACGCCGCGTCCAATGGATTTATGCCCGTTTCAGCTCTGACTAATCGCCTTTTCAGCCGAGTTCCCGGGCCGCAAAACTGATAGCTGGGAATATGTAGTTCGAAAAGAAGCGCGTTTATTATTTGATTGAGCAGATCTCCAATGTAGCCTTCGTTTGACACTGCTGCTGACATGCGCTACAATCTTTTATCTTCGGTGCAGGACCGTCTATATGATCTTGATCCCACGATTGATTATAATGCTCGACGCAGCGACGATAGGTTTGAATCTCCAAATCCGCCTTTATATACTCCGGAAACTTGTCCCACACGTGATCGATATAGTCGCCGCACACGCGTAACAGTACGACTTTCGGTATATATTGCAACTGCTCAGCGCTCAAATCCCGAATATCGGAGGGCTGCGACAGCGCGAGATACATTTTTGCTACTGAACGATTCGCGGTTTCGCGCGCCTATAAATAGGCGTTCGATCAAAGCCTAGATAACGCAGTGCGAACATGAAATTTGTACGGCAGCCGCTGATGATATGATACGCGTCGCGAACTGTGACGAGAGAGCGCGAATGATGGAAAACATCGCGACGAAGCGCAAGCACGGTGAAATGTTACCGAGTATTATACGCGCCATCATTTGCGGGCCGTCGAATTGCGGTAAAACCAACGTTCTCATAAACTTGCTCGAGAGTCCGCACGGTGTACGTTTCGAGAACATGTACGTATACTCGAAATCGTTGCAACAATCGAAATATCGATACTTGGAAAATTTACTAACATCGATAGAAGAAATGGGTTACTTTACGTTCTCCAACAACAGTGACGTCATTCCACTGAGCGACCGGCACATCTCAATTTGATCTTTGTTTTCGACGACGTTGCGTGCGATAAGCAAGATGCTGTGAGAGAATACTTTTCGATGGGCCGCCACTCGAACGTCGATTGCTTCTATCTCTGTCAGACGTACGCGAGGATACCTAAACATCTGATACGCGACAATGCGAACCTGCTGATTCTGTTCAAACAGGATGGTACCAACTTGAAACATGTTTACAACGATCACGTGAATACCGACATGTCATACGATGAATTCTGTGCATTATGCTGCGATTGTTGGCAGCGCAAGTATGGATTTCTAGTGATAGATAAGGACAGTCCGCTTATCAATGGGTGATATAGAAAGGAATTTAATACGTTCGCGGTAATGTAACGTGATTAATCGATGTCGATACGTCAAGCAGACAACATGAATAACACCAAAGATCGCGAGAAAATAGCGAAGCAGATTGCGAAAACGAGCGATTCGATTCGCAAAAAATATCGCTCTTTGAAAATTGGTAAAATAGCTGAAGATACAGCGTTGGAGAGACGCTTCAAGCCCATCGTCGAACCTCTAAAACAGATTGTTGAAAAAACCGAGGAATCTCAATCGATGAAAAAGAAGCAAAGGATCTCGGTATTAGAAAAAACAAAAACATGAAGACAGCGATGACGACAACGATAACGATATTACTACTATTGACAAGGATTCATATTGGACGGATATTGGATGGTTGAAATTAACGCCGCAGTCTAAAAAACGACGTACAACGAAAGAATTGAAAGCCGCGTCAGATTCACTCGTGTTCGAGTCTACACCAATACAACCATCGAAAGACTCGTCGAAAGAACCATCGCTGTTCCTGCAAAAGGAAGATGTTTTCAAAACAAAAGACGTCAGTGAACCGTCATTCGAAACAATCATCAAACGGACTCTGCAAACGCAACAAGATCGAGAGAGATTATGCGTTGCATAATCAGCTGGGACTATTGGGGTAAAAGTACGTAAGCCTTCTCCTCGATGATAATGGAAAAAAAACGATACATTTGATCGCGTATACGGTGTTTATTTCGATAAAAACAGTGGTGCGATGCTTGGTGACAAGAAATTTGACGTTGATAAAAATGACTCCATAATCATAGACAATGTGAGATACAATGATACACTAGGATTGTATGAATTGATCTTCAAGAGATTTTCCGATGACGCAGTTTTTACCGAGGATGACAAACAAACGTATAAAAGTATATTGTTAACAACAAATGCTCATAGATAAATGGTCACAGCGCCCATAAAGGGCAATAGGGGATCCAAGTATATTAACATCATCACTCCGCTCGTATCTACATATGGAAGTAGCGGTAAAAAGGGTGCAGGCGTGAGCAATATACCAACCGCCATGAAATTAAACGACAACAAGATTGATTACGTGCATAATCCCAACGAACTGGTGGACCGACTCCGATTACTCGACGCTTCGCACCGAGCTAATAACAACGCTCACAACGAGATGCTGTCGATCATCGAGGAACTTCGCGAAGCCGACATTATTATAAATTAATCGCGTATCGACGAAACGAACCAGTCGATTAACGTCAGTGAGGAAAAAAACAATTTTAAATTGTATATCTTATTTACTATTAAACATCGTCGAAACATGAGATCTGATGGACGTGAAAAAAATGTCCGAGAGGCGACGACTCGTTGAGGAATTGCATGGTTCGGCGAGGAGAAATTTTCCGCGAAGACGTGTCATAATTCGGGGATACGACGATCTGTGGCAGGCTGACATCGTCGAGATGCGTCCGTACTCGAGTTTCAACAGAGGTCATCACTACATACTCACCGTCATCGATGCGTTGAGCAAGTACGCCTGGGCCGTACCGCTCAAGAGCAAGATCGGAAGCGAGACGGCTAACGCTATCGCTAAGATAATGCGAGAGAGCGGAAGATGCCCGAGAAACTTGCAAACGGATATGGGAAAGGAATTTTACAACGCCGATGTGCAAAAATTCTTGAAAAAACACAATGTTAATCATTATTCCGTATACGGTGTTGAAGGCATCGATCGTCGAGCGATTCAATCGCACGCTTAAGAACAACATGTGGAAGATGTTTACACTCAACGGCACTTACAAGTGGGTCGACGCGCTACCGCGTCTCGTGTCAGATTACAACGCGTGCAAGCATCGCACTATCGGCATGCGACCCGCTGACGTAACTCCCGCGATCGCCAAAAGACTCTTGGATATGATATACAGTACGATAAAGATCACAAGTCCAGCAAAATTCAAAGTAGGCGAATCGGTATGCGTGAGCAAGTACAAGACAGTTTTCGAAAAAGGTTACACGCCAAATTGGACCACCGAGGTGTTTAAGATCGTTAAAGTGCAGCATATTAATCCCGTAACTTATTTGCTCGAGGACTATCGCGGAAAATCGGTCGCGGGCGCGTTCTACGAGCACGAATTGCATCGCGCGACTCATCCGGACGTGTATCTCGTGGAGAAAGTACTACGCAGGAAGGGAGACAAGGTTTACGTCAAGTGGGGATTCGATAGATCGCATAACTCATGGATAAACAAAAACAGTGTGATTAATTCATTTTTTTTATTTTACAATGTATTAAAAAAATAAATATACACTGTATACATGTATACATAGAGTTTTTATTATTTTTTTCTTCCATTACATTTTTTTAAACTATACATGTATGCAATTTACGAGAACACATGTAAAACTACATGTATTAAACAATATATGTATTAAGCCGAGTATACATTAAATAAATCGAAGAGAGAATTCGGGGACTCGAGCCATGCTTGATGCAATCTCTCCTGTCGTGCTCCAGGAGGATTATTTGTATATTTGCCAATGGCGGAGGGTGTCGCCGCTGCAGTCCGACCTGCATCCATCGAGAGAATAGGACCATCATCTCTCTGGAATACCGGTCGTAGGGATTCGAAAGAATACATGTATATATGTATATTGTAATATATATATATATATATATGTATCATTGTATTGTTGACGTGTTATTCTAAACATGTTATTTGCGATAAATATCATCACATGCCTCGGTAGTCGAAAGGATAAGATGCCTGCCCGGTAAGCAGAAGATCCAGGTTCGATTCCTGGCTGAGGTGGTATTTTTTCGCAAAATAATTACGAGTTTTCACGACTGGTTCGTGGTCGGGCCCCGCCGTGACGCACACCCTCCCTTCTTATTTGGGGATAGTTACACCAAGAATTTGGTGTAACTTGGATCTTATACACGACTGGCGACAAGTCATTTCGATCACTTCATTCAAGCACCGCGTGTAATCGTCGAACGTTATTGTTCGCGTTACGACGTTATTCTTTACACCTTTCGCCTTTTTAATGTCTTTTCTGTCGTCCACCCTCACCGCGTACATCTTCGCTCTGAGTCCGACGAATTCCGTCATTATCGCACCGTTATTCTCATCCTTCATTAGACTGGGTACTTTTTTATTCACGAGAGGCATCCCGTATGTGTTGCCCCGCGGATAATCGCTCATATCGAATCTAGCGATATCGCGTTTCATCGTCTCGTACACATCGTCGCACTGGATGTGATATACAAGACTGTCCGTGTCGATGTACATGATCTTACATTTCTCGCGATACAGCGGTGACATGTATTCGTGGTGAAATTCGTACAAGCAGATTTTCGATATGTCGAGTATACACATACCCACGTAAATCGGTTTGTCGAATTTCACCTCGAGTTTACGCAGTTCGATTAAGTTTTCCGCAAAGACGCTGCGGCTGTGGAAATTTGGTTTCGCGATTGCTTCCGCGCCATACCGTCCGTCCCATTTGGTCAAAAGTTTAACGTCGACGTCATTGCGCACATTTTCCATTGTTTTACCGAATACTGCGTTGTTCATCAATTTGTACAAATTTTTTTCGAAATCATTTTTCGCACACGTTCTAAAGTGTGTATTGAGTTCGATGTAATCGCGGAGCGGCGGATTGAGCAAATTGTAGTACGCGATGTATCTTTGCGATACGAAAACCATGGCGCGTACATTGTTGCAGGTTGCGATAATGGATGACGTACCACTTCTTATCGTATAACTTCGCGAGAAGTTTATCCTGCCACGTGCCGAGTGGTTTATCGGACGTCGGACAGAAAGGTAAGTCAGTGTGTCGATCGTGCAAATAATGCGGATACCCGAGATCGACCTCGAGAATATAACCCGTAGGCGAATCCGGAGCGATCGCGCTCGCGTCAAAGTTCTCAATGTTTTCCATCCATCGAAATTTGGCATAAGGCAGCGGTTGACACATCGCCCATCCGTACAGATTATTTACGTCAAAGTACATAAGGTATGATGACGGTTTCGACGGGTTGTACGAACGTATGTACTTATTATTGGCCTGCGCATATCTGCCGAACATTGACTGAGATGGCCGCGTATACCGCGCTCGATAAACATAACCATATCAATGTCGGTGAGTAACTCAAATTTTACGCGCGTATGTTTCAACATGGCGTCCCACGTGAAACCTGGCAATGTGTAGTAATGCGCGGGATCGAGTCCATAACTCACGACACAACTTTCGCGGAAATTTTCGAAAACGTCGGCCAATAACAAGACATCGATCTTGAGATATAGATCGCTGTATTCGCCGAGCGTTTGGATGGAGAACCGCTGCCAAACGTTCGCGACGTGCGCGTAATCGTTCTCCGACACCGTGTCACCGGTCAACGAGCTATAGAACGATTCACGCGATGGTAAACGCGTGTCCTGCAACTTGTCCGCGTGATCCACGTATTCGTACGGAAAGACACCTTTGCGCGTCAACAAGTCAAAATCTTCATTTGATACCGTGGAAAATTCGGAACGTAAAATTTTCAATTTTTCTTTCGTTAGAAAAGATGCCAATTTATCGAGGCTGATATTTAAAAATTTGTACGAATCTATGAACCGCAAACACGCAATTTCGTGAATCTGATCTCTCGGTGATATCTTGATCATGTTTTGTAAACGAAATATATTTTTCTTCTGTTATTGGCAGCACGTCGATCCTGCCTTCGAACGCCGTAACTATTTCCGTGATGATAAAGTGCGCGTCATAATCGGATAAGTTGTGAAATACTATGGGAATGCAATATGAACCTTTATAATTTAGATTACAATTTGAGTGCGCGGGACCACGGTAACGACCGGTAAGATGGCAATGATCGCGTACCCGCGTGTCGTCCGACGCAAATGATTTTTCATAAATATGACAATATAACGCGTCGCGCTACGATATGCCTGCCACTGCTCTCTCGACAACGTTTCCATGGAGACATTCGCGGATAACAAAATTTTTATTCGATGCACCAAGTCTTCGAGTTGCCGAACGAACCACGCAACGCAGTTTTCGCCGCGACGAGATCGATATACCGATAACGCGTCGTTGAGCATCGCACATAGTATCTGATGCTAAATACCTCGTGCTGCTGATAAGTGTATAATGCGTCTTCCTTTTCTGCCGGTTCCGTTCGCCGTAGTACGCAAGTACTATTCCAAGTCCGCGTAAACGATGAATGGAAGTCGTTCCTTATTCGTGTGATTTTTGAATTCGAGCCACTTGACGTCCTCGCTCGGCAGTTGGATGGCGCAATTGTTTATTTTTTCGCAGTCCGTTGTATGTGACTGCAATTTTTCAGACGAACTGAAGTAATGTAGGCATCTGCAAACGGAAAATATGATTTTTTAATAAACAATTTTATAAGAAAAATAATAGAATTTGTTAAAATACATACCGGTCGCAAAAGTATTTCTTGTGTTCTTTTTTACTCAGTTGCGAGCTCACAAGACGGGACAGATCTTTGATGTACGCAAAGTGTCCCGCGTTGTCGTCACGCGGATCCTGCACGTACAATAGATTTGCGTGTTTCTCCATTTTCCTTGATGTTAGCCATATCGGGAGAATCTCCTTTCCTCCTTCGAAACCGTAAACGTTAATGGAGATGTCATTGATTCGTTCAAACTTCTTTATTTGATCTAACGTCATTGGAAACGTAATGTCTTGCAAATTTAACACTGTAACATATAATGCGGGTACGAAAATTCCCGATTTGTATTCCTTTCAGCCGGTTGCAGAGCCGCGATCACCAACCACGCGAAACACGCATTGTTCTTGGATCGTACATTGATCACCGCTCGTTTTAACATAATTTCCCGCGGTAATTCGATGTAACATCCCGCGTGCATTGGATTATTCACGTTTACAGTCAAATTTAGAATTCGCGACAACGCCCATCCACTGTCGCGTCCTTGGAATTCTTCGAGCGACGCTAATGTGGGTTCGATAACGTACTGCTCGTATCACTCGTCCACATTCGAAAGAGTGCACTATTTTTAGTGTTTATACTTTTGTTCGTGCGTTTATTGCCATCACAAACTCGCCGTTAAATGCAGTGTTCACTTTCACATTATCGTGTTTTTGTACAATGTCTCGCACTCGCTCGAGCACTACACCACCAGCATCTTCTAAAAATTGTCGCGGCTCGATATAGTCCACATTGATCACCGCACCTGTCAATAAATGGCTTTCAAATGCCATATCAATCTCGCGAGAGATCCAGTGTCTCTACTCGCGTACTCACCACCAACGTGCACGTCTTTCTAATTGTACTTTTGCATCCGCGAGTCGCGCGATCCTCGCCACCACAGATTGTTTATTTGCAACAGTGAGTCGAGGACATTAACACGGCTAAGTTCCTCGAGTTGTTCGATACATTCCTCACATCGTTGCAACCACGCGAAACACTCCACTAAGATAGCGACTTGGCTATACTGCTCCAGCAGCTCGCGTTCCACTCGCTTTAGGTGTTCCATATTGCGAAATCTTGATTCTTTTAAATTGTTGTACTGTCTCATCAAAACAATTTTATATTTTTTTTTACTTTCTTTTTTTCTTTTCTCTATAGCTGCTTTAACTCGAAGACAGTATATAAAGCGTTGTATTTCCGACATGTCCGGAGATTGATGGGAACAACCATATATGATTATCCTCGCTTCTTGGAATTATCTCTGCTACTTTTTGCCGCGAGAGGGATAGTAATATATTGTATGCGTGTCCTCTATAATGATAATATGTGCACGCTTCCAGAATTATTTCCACTCTCTCAGAAGGAGCGGAGAAGCAGAGAGTCGAATTGTAGCGTCCCTTAACTCTTGGGCGAGAAATCGGGAAATGGGGAGTTGGGGTATAGTGTCTCTTTATAAAATACACCACCACGTTCACTGTAGATGAGAGATTGAGTCCCATAATGGAGAACTTGTTAATTCTTCCAATGACCTTTCCATATTGTTTTTATATCACATCATACTCTTCCACGGAGCACTTGCATATGACTCGTTCACAATGTTATCTTTTTTTCAATTTGTGCAAATTGGGCACATGTTGCATGGCATTATCACACAGACGGACTGTTGGCAATTGGAGCAAAATCGGCTGTTTAGCGCATTGAGAGTATCTATCTCGTGCTTCCTAACGGCATACAATACTCCAATGTCAGTGTCCGCCAGACGAACTATGCATTCGGCACATAGAGTTAGTGCACCACCCAGTTGAATAATAAAATTGTATTGAACAATACTTTTTTTATTATTATTCAACGCAAGGAGTTCCGAACGGGTAGCAATTTTTTTCTGCGTAATCCATAAGGTCATCACTTTGATCACTTACGTAATTGCTATCGTCAGACAATGCGTGCTCTTCTTCAAATATCGATAAGTAGCATCACATTAATAATAATCATCGTTGTGATAGCAATAATAGTTGCAATAAAAAAGAAAGAGCAACAAAACTACTACACTAACACTAACAAAGCAACAAAACACTACTAAACTAATAGAGCTAAGTAGAAATAGCGAATTACGTAGCATAGACCGCGCCATTAAAAGAAGCGAAAGTATACGATTTTAAGCAAACGATTATAACAAAAATTGTATCAGAAAAATTTTTTGTAAAGCAAAAACCTCATATCACCGTTTTTTTTTATTAACGGAGGAGAGAGAGTATTGTAGCCAGATCTACAACTAATAATAAAAGTAGTACCGTAAGTTTTAAAAAACATCTTTCGAAAGAGATCAGAAGTGTTGTTACTCCACGATTCCTCCCTTTCGAACAATTTTGAAAGGTTTCGAACAATCTCAAAGGATTCGTTTCTCAGTGAAAAATTATAATGCTTATTTCTCTTAAACAAATAATTTTGTCGGCGCCGACAAAACGGGAAAGTCTAACAAATAGTCTAACAAAGATAAAAATTTATCTAGCGGATTTATAACATAGAGCAATAAATAATCAAAATTCATCACGTAACGAAAGCCATAAATCTTTTCTATCTTATTTGCCGTAAACCTTTTCTATCTTATTTTCTATCTTATTTATAAAATTTATCTTTCCCCCAACTCGGGGCGGAGACTTAACTTAATCAATCCAGAAAGGCCGAGAAGTATTTTTCGGGATATGTACTACTTTAGCAGATAAATTAGTTTTAATACGCTAAACGGTCATTAAGCCTAAAATCCAAAAATTTGATTAAGTGTAAAGAACACGCTCTAGAAAGCCTCTAGCCTCCCCTCCAAAAATTCTATATAAACGACCGGATCTCTCTCTCTCTCTCTCTTCTATCCCGAATTTACACTAGGCTCCCTAACCTCGGCTGTGTTGTCTGCTATTCTCGAACATCTTTTTTATTTCACGATTTTAATCCAAATGAATGTGTTCCGGCGGATGAGTGCGGACCATCACTACACACATCCAGTAAGTCAAATTATTCATCTCCTTTTTCGGTTTCCTTCCGCGGTTTTCGCATATCTTCGCAATCCAGACTAAATATCCGCAAAAATTTAAAAGTGAACAACCAATGAGTTAATCGCAAAACCGTAAGGCGTCTTCGGCGGGAGGCCAAACAACGGGCGCGAAGTTTGTTAAATCAGGCTTACCAAGAATTCCTTCATTCTACCAATCCAAGCGTCGGAACCTCGCCATCATCCGAGGCCAGATGCTTCTCCAGCAGAAGAACCTATTACGCGCGTTTCTTCCTTTTCACCATCGCGAGTTTCACCGCCTCGCACTTCATTTTCTGTTTTCCTGTGGCATAGCCGTTCGGCGACTCGGCCGTTGAGATTCGAGCGGTGGTGGGAGAACTGTAGGCGTCGCCTTCGAAATCGGACCGAAATGTTCAACTAATTCCGAGCACTGATCTAATCGAACTCTGAAATTTTGTAACCACGATCCCCCCCCCCCTCCGATAACACTATCGCTGTATTTATCCCCGGAGTTCCTTATCCATTTCTAGTCCCTATCCGATTCTTCTATAAGATGTTCTCTCCGTCGATTATAAAAATCCAAGAAGTCAGCTAAATCCACACGAAACTTCCTTCTCCCCCTCTATTCTCACACACACATACACATACGCGCGCGCGCACACACGCACGCATGCCCGCACGCTCGCACGTCCGCACGCACGCACGCACGCACGCACACACACACACACACACACACACACACACACACACACACACACACACACACACACACACACACACACACACACAAAACATATACAATGTTAAGAAATAACTACATTTATTCTTAAAACTTTAATCAGTTTAAGTTGTACTGTTATTATTATTATTTTTTTTATTTTTTTGGGAATGTATCTTCTAATGAATTTTTGGTTGTAATACTATGTAAATTATATAATCAATCTATTCTCAACTCCGCTATGTATTTGTTTTATCTTTGTTTAATTAAAATTCGATATTAAGAGTAAAATTCGTGTTTTTCACTTAAATTAAGACTATTCCAGCCATCGAAGATCGCACAAGATCGTTCGATCCTGAGTTAGAAGGATTGAGTTCCTTGACTCAAATTAACGGACCAACGTTCGCGCTCGAGGGGAGCGTTATAGCAACGTGACGTTGATCTCATTTCGAGGACCTTAATGTATGAGCGACTCGTTCTGATCGCTTATTCTCGTGAGAAGCGAGAGCGTTGCTTGTACGTCCTTCCGTTAGTCCCTCCTTATTCCCTCCTAGATTCCATTATTTTAAATAATAAACTCTTCACCTTATGAATAAGAAAATCCTGGAGTTTTGGACATAATAGTGTAATATCGCAAAAATGCGATCAGTCTTTCGAAAGACGAAGAAACGCACCACATACCATTGCGCAAAGCCGATCAGCAAATTCCTCAATTTGTAGCTCATGCGGGATACAACAGTAAATTATCTTTTATATATTTATGATAGTTTTCTTTCTTAATAATTAAATAAATAAAATTCAAAATAATAAAAAATTTTATTATGTTATTTAAAAGAATAGATCATGTTTTTTTAGATTATTTGATTTTACACTTTTTCAGATTTGCGTATCTAACCCTCGTTTACAATTCACAATGGAAATCGGTGTGAAACATAGGCTCAATTTCTTAGACGTTACCATAATCTTAGCCGATAATCAGTTGATTGGTATAAATCAACGTTCTCGGGGAGATATTACCATATTTACATTTCCTCTCTAATCACCCTCTACGCCAAAAAAGAGGCACGCCATTGGCTTAATTGATAGAGTTATTTTATTATCACCCGACTTTCCACCGGAAAAACTTAAATTTTGTAGTTGAGATTTTACTGGACAATGACTATCCACTAGATTTCGTATTTCAGGTCCTACACGAACGCCTTAAGTTCCTTTTCCATAAGATCAATTCCAATTCTGACAACACTGAGCATTTTGAAGAACTAGAGAGAGTTTCGTTCTTTACCATACCATACGTTCCTGCAATTTCGGAACAATTTAAGAACATTACTAAAGACTTAAATGTCAAACTAGCATATCGCAGTCTCAATAAATTGAATAATTTTATTAAAATTCACAAAGATTCTCATGCTTCATCTACTCACATTAATGTTGTCTATAAAATCAATTGCGATACTTGTGACACGTCATACGTAGGACAGACTAAAAGACAATTACATACTAGGATCTCTGAAAGACAAGACAAGAACCATATTCGGAAGAATACGAATAACCACTCCGTGATCACTGATCACAGGCTAGCATACAATCACGATTTCAATTGAGAGAATGTTGAGATTTTAGACAGAGAGCCACATTTACACAAACGACTAATTTCTGAAGTTTTATACATTAAAAGACAAAAGAACAGTATCAATTTGCAAATTTGCACTGATACTGAGTGCCTCCCGAAAGTATATGTGACTGCAATAGAAAAGCTTTCCAAAATTTGATTCAACGTTATTTTATTTTTATTTTTATTTCCATACGGTTTGTGTTTTACATATGTTTCACACTCTTTACATACTTTTTTAACTCTACTTATTACTCTACTATTTACTTTTCTATTGTGGACACATGTATTTTATCTGCAACTTTATTTTGATCTAATTTTAGTGCAACAATGCACTCATAATCAAATTTTGTTCTCGGTTGCTTTCGTTTTTATCATTTTTATTATGTATATTAATTTATTGCCATAAGTATATTATTATTACTTTTCGACCGTCGCATGTCCGCTACATACACTCGTGTCTTTTCTTATATGTATATTATTATCTTTCGACCATTTTTGTCAGCCTTTCCGAAATTGTTTGCGTTCGAATCTTGCTATCTCGGTTGACAACAGTTACTTGCGTCACGGCATTGCGATCGCCTCGTTTATTTGTTAGTGACCGCCTAAGTTCCGTTGCGCCCGAGTGTGAATTTTCTATTCACGTTATAACGACACCCGACTCACCCCCCTCAATTACTAACAATTATTAACAATGTTAAATGTCCCCGATCGATCAACCGTCGGGGCGCCGACACGGCGATCCTTCCGCGATCCCACCGTCGCGAAAAGCCCGTCGAACAGCGGACGCGGCAAACCGGTGATCACGCGGCTTCACGTGCGCGCCGCGTGAAACAATAGACACACGGTAAGGCCACCACCGCCGGCCCTGCTACCGACCGCGCCACCGAACATCCTCGCGGAATTCCCGAGCGCGTTCGGCGAATTATCGCGGGGATTCCGACAAAGACATCCCCCGGAACTACCCCGACCCGAGTCCGGCCGACCCGTTCTCGACGACTCCCGATCGATGGCCGGCTCGGGTATATTAAGCGAGTCCGGGAGATAAACGAGACCTATTTCCGGCGAGACAGTAACCAATCCGACACTGCTCTCGATATTCCGAATCCTCTCCAGAAAAAGCGATCTAGGGTGCTACCTATCGTGCCAGGAGCTTCTGGCCGATCGCTCCTCTAAATCCACCAGCGCACAAGTATTCACAGATTGAGGAGCTTCTCAACCTGGGCTCCACAAAGAAAGCCCTTGTGCACATATTCCTCTGACAATCGAGAAGCAGGGAGCTTCCTGCATTCGAACCGTCATAGCCTTACACACAGCTGATCCGTCATAGCACTACACACAGCTGATCCGTCAAAACAAGCCTAGCCGAAATCCCCGCGCATCGTCGCGCCCGCGCCGCGCCTATCGAGGAACGCGACGAAATTCGGAGAACCGACCGCGAGCAAACGATTGTATATAATACGTAGAAACCGCGCGTCTTTTCGCCGTACCAACGGCGAAATACCTGTAAATACTGTACATATAAAAACAGCCAGTCGACATTGTAAATATAAACCTAGATATACCAAGAGACACGATATTTTATTTCTCGTACCGAATCCTGACCAAAAACCGATCGACGCTATCCTGCAGAACCGATCGACGCGAAGATAAAGACGTTTTAACGTCGTCGGCTTTAAATTTATATGTAAGTTATTTTTAAAATTTTTTATATATCTGCGCATTCCCTCACATCGTCTCGTATATGAACCATACCGATCATTTACAGGCAATAATACAAATGCATCATAACATCATGCTCTGTACAATCTGGGATTTCTCAACTTTCGACCGTGTAATCGAGCAGTTGGTCATCCTAACAACTACTATAACTGTTTTTGAAGATGCACCATATTTTGAGAGACGACCGACGTTTTGAATTTCAATGTTTGCTGCTACATTGATTATAAATTTGCGATTCGTTTACCGTCTAAGTAGATTTATTTATATTTTTTATCTCTTGCGCTGAAGAAGGCTGAAAGATCAGCCGAAACGTCTGCTTTATGTTATTTTGATTATGTTACATTGATTACTATTAAATTTTACGCTTTTAATACTGCGCTGTGCTCTCATTGCCATTATATCCCATTCTTATATTCTTTTATCGGGAGCCTTATCTTATATTCAATTTGCGTATCTAACAATTGGTAGGGTGCAATGCCTCCAAAAATAGAAACTTGGACTAGCGAAAAAGTGGATATATTAATATTTGAAGTTGAAAAACGGCTCATATTATATGAGCTGCGAAGCATACAAGAACTGATTTAAAATATGATCAGTGGTATCAAATTGCTAAAATATTGGGCCTGTTTTTAATGGTAAAAGTATTTTTACGTTTATATTTTATATTTTATGTTTTTTGGTTTTTAAAATTATATTTAATATTTATATAAATTCTATTAAAAGTATTCAAAATAGAAACTGTTGTTTATATTATTATTTATAATTATCTATAATTATTTATATTGTAATAAAATATAACATTCTGTATTTTTCTTACAATCACATTACATCTTTTATATTTTACAGCTGACATGATACAACATCATTTTACCAGTATGAAACAAATTTTTATGACAAATTATCGAAAAGAACGTGAATAAAAAAAAAATACAGTGGAAAAGGCCTTGAAGAAATATATAAACCTAAATGGGTTCTATATGACAAGTTAAAATTTTTAAAAAAGTCATGTGTTCAGGCAGAAAGTTTGTCTAATTTACAAACTTTTATAAATACTTTGTATTCTGACAAAACAGAGTCATTAATAAAGAACATTGCTATTCAGAAAATAATAGAATCTTCAGAAGATAATTTTGAAGATATCGAATATCTAGAGAACGATATTATAGATACACAACCTTATTTACATAATATAGAGGTTTATTATAAATCTTGATTATATAATAAAATATAATATAATTAAATTTAATATATCATATTCTATTAATTCTTTTTTCATATAGTAAAACCTATTTAAAATATTATTTGAATAATAAGTTATATCATTACAAGAATATATATAGTATTTTATATTTAAAAAAGTTGTTAGCACATAATAAATACACTTTTTTAAATTATTCATATAATTTATTGTTATGTACAACAAAATATTTGATTTTAGCAATCGCGTGTTTCTAATACTCCCGAAAAGCAAATCTACAGCAGTTCAGATGAAATTTCATCTTGCTCTAGTAAAAATAATTCATCAAATTCTTTGCCTTTGCCTCACTATGGTCCTCAAACAAGTAGTTCATCTGGTTTATCAATTTCAACAAAACTACCAACTGTATATTCTGCTATAAGTATGCAATCAATCACACAACAAAGAAAACATGTATATGAAAAGAGGATCGGCTAAAAAAAGGGAGGAATCATTAATAAAAGCCAGTTGGAGCCATTAAAATATTATTAAATCAATCTACATATGAAAATGATTCAGCAGAACATTTTGGAACTTTCATAGCATCAAGATTACGGGAAATGAGTCCTCTAAGTCATAAAAAATGTGATTATGATATCATAAAATGTTTTGCAAATTATTAATATCTCTATTTCATATATTTTTTCATATTAGTATATATAAATCTTATTTTGAAAATAAGATATCAGATCTTATTAAGTTTTTGAAAAAATAAATTTAAATATAAATACAATATAATATAATTTTTATTTATTTAATAATAAAAATATTTTTGTCACATATATTATTTTGATAAATAAAAATTATATTATATTTAATAAGTTTTATTTATAGATAAATATATATCTGACACAAAAGATATTTTTTTATTAATATTAAGTTTTGATGTATAGATAAGTATTATTAATTTAATTATATTGTACAAAATGTATTTTCTGGATTAATAGGTAAATAAGTATTAAAAGTGATATAAAATATGAAACAAAAGTTGTAATACAAATAATTTTGTAAATGAATACAATAATGTTTATAATACAAAAAATAGATTAAAGTTAAATAGATTAAATTTTAATTAATAGATGATATTTAGTTAATAGATGTATGCATTAAAGAATGCGCTATTTATAAGTAAAAAAAGTATTTAGTTATATGTAAAAACTAGTCTTCTCACAATTTATTTTGGAATAAACTGAATTTATTAAAAATTAATTACTGTTTTATGATGATTATTAATACTGTCATTTGTTTGGATCTTTACGATTTTTATTATTGTACGAGACTCTCTAAAATGTGTAATCAAAGAGAGAGAGAGAAAGAGAGAGAGAGAGACAGAAAAAGATGAATACAAAAGAGAGATTGGAAGCGACTGTGTGTTGTCTGATGTGTGTGTATGTGTATGTAGCTTGGTGAGATCTGATTGATCGCTGGCGTTGACAAGCTGATGTGTTTTGCTGAGCGCAGAGCATAGTGTCTTTGACTAGCGTTGTGAAAGGCCAGCGATGCAATATTTTATACAATCGAGCAAAGCAAAAGTGAGCAGCCAGTTAGCGCAACTACTCTCGCAAAATGTCATAAAAGCGATAGCGCAAACTTTCTATGCGAAGGATATAGAGAAGAAAGATTGTGTGCACGCTCAATAACCTTTGACTAGAGAAAGAGTGTTAATTTCAATTATGCCATATATTTTGATCATTATGTACAAGTCTTGTGTGTATTGGATGTTGCGTGTGTGTATTATACGCGTATGTGAGTAGTTTCACGTTTGCATTCCGCGCGCGAACCGAGTGAGCGCGCCGTATGCGTTGGTCTCGACAGGGGCGGCTAACTCGCGTAGCCTCTGTCGCCTCCGTTTCTTAGCCCCTGCATCTCCGAGGCGCCGAGGATAGTCTTGATCCGACATCGTCGGAATGTCCCTCTTCGGTCTGCGTGATTGCGTTCGCTAAAAATCGTCGCATGTCCCTACGCGGAGCGGCCTTGTAGATAGTCCCTAGCTCAATCGCGTAGAGACGCTAGGCGATTGGTTGATCGCGGTCCTGTTCCCCGACCGATGCTGCTGTTGATTCACCAGGGGAGACTGGCCGGAGGGGTCAAATCCGACAGCGCTTGCTTTAGGTGTCAGGGAGCGTCCAGGTATTGGAGGGCACCCAAGCTCTATGTGGTCCCGCTCTTCCAGGAAAAATAGTGGGCTGCTCTCTGGTGATGATGCTGAGCCGAAAAACTCTTCGAGTTGCCTCCTCGTAGAGAGGCTAGAAATTCGACGTTTTCGCTTGTGCAGTTGCGGCGATGCAGTGCCCGGAGAAGAGTCCGGCTTCGATGCTGATGCTGATGTGACCTGGGCACTTTAGGACTGACTCCGGCGGTCGTGAATTGTTGTTGAGGTCTGGCAGTACTGGCCGCGCGGCGATCGCGGCGGCGAGAAGTTCGCCCGAACACGGGCGAATTGGGCGGCGCTTGAGGCCGCGAGGAGGCCCCTAGGAGATGATGGTAAAGTCGCAGCGTTTACAGCCGCAGAGGAAAGTGCGGCGTTTACGGCCGCGAGGGATCGCCCGGAAACGGGCGGATGACGGCTGTGAAGGGTTGCCCGGAGACGGGCGGTTGGCGCAGCGTTGACGGCTGCGGAGAATCGCCCGGAAACGGGCGGTTGACGCAGCGTTCACAGCTGCTAGGCTGGCTTTCTTCGAGGCTCTTCTCCTAGGCGAGTAGGCTCTGGCGACTGCGGCGACAGCGGTGCTGAGTGCGGCTCTTATATACTCCCGGCGGTGTAAATTGAACACGAGAAAATGGTTTCGCGCTCCGCCGCCAAGTGGCGAGCACGCGAACTACTATCATGACTGGATCACGTGCTAACGTCGTGATATGGCAATAATCGCCACAATGCTTTTATACATTTATTCATGTTCATGATTATTAATGTTTAGTATCGAGAAAGTTACTTTACTTACTAGAAGTAATTTATTATAGTTACAATTTTTCTCTCTGAAAAAATAACGAGTTGTTATTTTCTCAGAGTTTTCAATTACTTTTTGTTAAATAATTTAAAAATTTATTATTATAAGTATATAAACATTTTGCATTTCTATATGCATTTCTATAACATTATTATATAAATCATTTTATTATGTTAAATACATGCTGCATTATTTTGTATATAATGAATCATAATTATTTTAAAAATTCATCTCAAAAAATATATTTAATATATTAATAATAATTAATATATTAAAATATATTTAATATATTAATTGAATAAATAATTTATATTTATAATATTAAAATAAATTTATATTTATATTTGGAATAATTATTAAAATTATTGGTTTTAATATCTTTTAGTTTGAATGTGCGCTAAATTCAATTTAATAATAAAATCATCATATTATAAATTAATGGTTTTGGACTAAAAGAGTTATTGAAAAATTTGGCATTGCTAGATCACTAAATATAATAAACTAGTAACATTCAGATTAAATTATTATTATTATTTATAAATTAATTTCACTGTTTTTCTTATTTAGTTTAACAAAACCAAGTAATTTTTTGTAAAAAAATTTCTTATTTCAATTAAATTCTTTTATTTGAATTATAAAAGAAAAGTAACTACAAAATAACGATACAGTAATGTAAGCCGAGTATATGTTAATAACAACAAAAAGAATCGAAGCCAATTTTTGACGAGCAAAATCTTGATTGCTAAGTATTGTTACGTCCAAGCATCGGGAGAAGAATTTCGAATTAATTAGTGAAGTTAGGAAGGCCGCCCAGAACCGTTTATTCTCTCCTTATCTCTCTCAGATTGACGTTCAGAGTGTCGATCTTTGAGTCGAACCCTTTATGCACAGGCTAACGGGTCAACATCGATGACGCTATAACGCCTGCCCGTGCTGGTGCGGTCGGCGGTTCGTTTTTTGGTTAGAGAGGCAACCAGGGATAGAACCTCATGCGATCTCTGTGTAGCGAAGAATGAAGGAGGAAATAAAAAAAGTTAACTCAATTTAACACAAATATAACATTTAATTATGAGAGATGGTTAAAGAGTTACAAAGAGAATTCGTTGTAAACGAAAGCATAGCACAAGTTACAAATTACTGATTCGAATAAATAACAATAAAAAAAAATTTAATTATTACAATGAAATTCTTAACAAGACGAAAGTTACGAAATTTTGATTAACATTAAAAAAAAATGATTTTGAAGTAGAGTTTGCAGAAAGTTATAATTTTGATTTATATATGAAGATGCGATGTATATACATAAATATATGTGCGTTTACAAAAAAAATTACAATTTTGTCCTGTTACAGTTTTGTAGATAACAAATGAACATGCGCGTGTGTTTGAGAGAGAGAGAGAGAGAGAGAGAGAGAGAGAGAGAGAGAGAAAGAAAGAGAGAGAGAGAGAGAGAGAGTGCGCGCGCGCGCGCGCGCGCGCGCGCGTGTATGTTTGTGTGTGTGTGTGTGTGTGTGTGTGTGTGTGTGTGTGTCGCGATTTACATTGATTCGGAGGTTATCGGGTAGGAATTCATGAGGTTTCATAAATGGAAGACGGGGCCGGAACGCGTTACAACCGAAGTGATAAAAAAAAGGAAAATTCGACTTACTGTTATTGATTGTGGTGCTGTCGCTGCGACAGCGCGTGGATCGTGGCGATTGCATGATTGCTAGAATCTTCGGGAAATGATACACTTGAAAGAGTTCAAGTCGCGCACTGACTCTAATTGTTGAAAAAAAAAGGTTTCGCCGACTGCTCCAAGTGATGATGTCCTCGGGAAGGTAAGAAAAGAAATCTGCTCTGAATCACGATTTTATATAGGGCTTTGGATGAGTAGAAAGGATCTGAGAGCGTGATGGATCTCTGTGTTAATTTTTGAATGATAGTTTGGAAAAATCGCGGATATAAGGAAAGGAGGGGAGCGGCGTTCTGTGCATCGATTGTTTTTATGTTTCCGGTTTTCCAGCGAATGACAGAATTAGTTTATGAAAATTTCATCCATCGTTCCACACCCTTAATTTATTTATTGGTGTGTTCACCAACGGCTGCCAATCGCATTCTCCTGATTGACGTTTTCTTCTCCCCCCCCCCCCTTAGTATCAGGGGTGTCGATCTTGAACGACCTCGGTGCGTTTCTCACGCGTTAGAAATTTCAATTTTATTAGTATTTCTAATTTTATTAGGATGCTATAAATCTTTTGGCGCCGACGGGACTGTTGTCCACAAAAAATTGTTGTTTCCAGTCCGGATGACAGGATGTGTCTCGAGAGGAATTCCGTGCATTTTTTCATTTCGCATTTCCGGTAAAAGAGAAAGTCTTTCTAGATCGTTCGAGGCATTTTTGTTTGCCGATTAGCAACTGTCTATCTCTCTCCTAAACAAAAGAATCGTGAAATCCGGACGTAACAGTATCTATATGACATAAATTCAAATAATTATATTACCAACCACGTGTCACTAATTTTAGTAGACTTACAACATGGTTGTTATAATAATTCGATAACGACTCTTTTTTAAAGAAAAAGACTGTAACTGCGACAAATTACTTCTGCAAAGTAACTTTTCCAATATTGAACACTATAATTTATAAAGTATAAGCATTAATAATCATCATAAAACAGTAATTAATCTTTAATAAATTTAGTTTATTCCAAAATAAATTGTGAGAAGACTAATTTTTACATATCTTTTACATACAACTAAATATTTTTTTTATTTATAAATAACGTATTCTTTAATGCATACATCTATTAACTAAATATTATATCTATTAATTAAAATTTAATCTATTTAACTTTAATCTATTTTTTGTAAACATTATTGTACTCATTTACAGAATTATTTGTATTACAACTTTTGTATCACAACTTTTATGTCACTTTTAATACTTATTTATCTATTAATCCAGAAATACATTTTGTATAATATAACTAAATTAATAATACTTATCTATACATCAAAAACTTAGTATTAATAAAAAAATATCTTTTGTGCCAGATATATTTATCTATAAATAAAAACTTATTTATCTATTAATAATAAAAATACTTTTTATCACATATATTACTTTGATAAATAAAAATTATATTTAAATTTTTTTTTCAAAAACTTAATAAGATTTGATATTTTATTTTCAAAATGAGATCTATATATACTAATATGAAAAAATATATGAGAGATATTAATAATTTGCAAAACATTTTATAATATCATATTCACATTTTTTACGCGTCAGAGGACTCATTTCCTGTAATCTTGATGCTATAAAAGTTCCAAAATGTTCTGCTGAATCATTTTCAGATGTAGATTAATTTGACAATATTTTAATGACTCCAACTGCCTCTTCTATCAATGATTTCTTTTTTTAGCCGAATCTTTTTTCATATACATATTTTTTTTGTTAATGATTAACATTGAATAAATAAACAAAACATTCAATTATTCCTGCCATAGGACAGCTCTTTCTTCATTAAAATAATTACACTATTCATCTCTGAGTTGTAAAGTAACATTAGCATGATTGTCTCTTTGATTTCTTAAATTCATCATTCCAAGAGATTGCCGCCATTCTCCTGGCTGAAACCTATACATAAACTCATCCTCCTCGTCAATAAATGCAGGAGCAATATACATGTGTCTTCCCACTACTTCAGTTCTCAACATGTTATGTATACAATAGCAAACTAATATAATTTTTGAAGCATTATCATGATCATAACTCATTGTCGATCTAAAAATTTGGAATCTTGTTCCTGAGACTTTAAAAGCGTTTTCGAAGCAATGACGCGCTCTGGATAATATATATATATATATATATACGACCCTCCGTGGCAGTAAATGCCGCATCAACCGCCCGCTTCCGGGTGATCCTTCGCGGCCGTAAACGCCGCGGTTTCACCATCATCTCCCAGGGGCCTCCTCGCGCCGCCCAATCCGCCATTCGTATTTGAGCGACCTCTTCTCAGCCGCGCGGCCAGCTCGTCCAATGCCAGCACCATCGGATCACCGTGTTGTCGATCATCAGTGACTGTCAAAACCTTAAGGCGCCTTAAGATGCATCACTCATTGGGAAGCGACTCCAACACCATCATCGACGCCAGGCTTCCCTCGGGACATAGAACAACTGCGATTGCGCAGGCGAAAACGCCGAATATCGAGTCCCACGAAGAGGCGACTCGTAGAACTCGGATCATCATCGGACAGTAGCCCCCAGTCGCCATTCTGGCCGGAGGATTCGCCGGAGAAACTTTTAAGAACCTTTAAGAAAAGGAGCACGCTGAAATCGAGTGCTCTCCAATGCCTGGGCGCTTCCTGTCGCTCGCCTCCAAGCGAACGTCACCTCTCCTTCCGGGGATCTCCCGTTGGCCGAACCACCAGTTTCGGTGAAGGCAGACTAAGAGTCAGCCTCTACACAATAGAGTTAGGGCTAAGAGAGCACCACGCAGGAATACACGACAGTTCTTCACCGACGCAACGACGCAAACCGAGAAGAGACTTCCTGACAGACCAGGGCTGCTCTCGGCGTCCCCGAGACGCAGTGGTGCAGGAGCTAGGGAACGGAGGCGGCAGATGCTGCGAGAGTTAGCGCACTGAGACTACCGCGGTGTGCCTACTCGTTTCATCCGCGGGACACAAACATAAATACACACACAACTATTTGTACACATTAACAGAATATACGGCATGTTTGAGATTAATAACTCTCTAGTCAAAGGTTATTGAGCGTGCACACAACCTTTCTATCTCTATATCCCTCACATAGAAATAAGTTTGCGCTACCGCTTTTGCGACACATTGCGAAATTAATTGCGATAATTGGCTGCTCATTTTCTGCTTTGTTTTCTTGATCACTTAACGCTCGCATCGCTGGTCTCCCACACAGCTGGTCGAAGATTGGACATATGATCTGCGGAAAGAGACACCAGCAACCACTTGCTTGCATCGGCCAATCACGAACCGAGCTGCACGTATTCGCATCACAACAGACAACACATACTCGTATTCTTCTTTCGCATAACGTTCAATCTCGCATACACTTTCTCTCAAATTCACCAGAAAACCAAATTACACACCACATTATAATATAATGATCTTGATTGAAGTGGTGGATCAATTTTAAAATGTTTGCCATCCATAGCTCCAATACAATTATAAAAATGCCAACGATGGCCAAAATCGATAACTACAATCCTCCACTCATCTTCACATAATGACATTCTAAGATATTCTTCTCATAATACTTCAATAATTGCATTACATACTTCCTTAATGATACCTGAGTTCCTTAATGATTCCTTAATGATACCCTTATATAGTACTCTTCCAAAATATAAGACGAAGAGATTCTTGACTTTCTCTTAAAATAACAATTTTTATATATTTTAATTTTTCATTAATGATGCATGTGTTTCACGTTTAAAAAATATCAAATTACCTGTTGCAAAATGTCGTAGAGTGAGAAACAGTCTTTCAGCAGGTAGAATGCTTTGTCTTAAAATTGTATCCTGTTTTTGAATAAAGGGTGTTACTTTTCTTAAAAGATCTTCAAACAAAGCAGTATTCATTCGAAGACATCTACAAAATAAATATCTCAATATATTACAAATTATATAGCAAAATGAATTAAAAGAATAAATTTTTTATCTGTTATTATTTGTTATTATATTATCTAATCCGGATCTTCAAAAGCTAATTCCATAAAAAGATTATGATATATACTTCTATTCTTCTTCTTTAAGAAATATGAATTTGTTCATATACGAGAGTAGTCTGAAAAGTTTTGAGACTGAACATGAAGACGTTATTCGTCAAAACCATTCTAATACTACAATAGTATGCTATGAAAGACTTTTGTGAAAATTTCAGTCATTTTAGACGCTCAGTTGTTTGACAGTCGTTTGTGTCAGTCGATGTCAGTGTTTTTGTAAAAATGGAAAAAATTGAATATCATGCCGTGATTAAATTCTTACATTTGAAAGGCAATACGCCTGCGCAAGTTAAAATCGAGTTGGACGCTGTTTACGGGGTAGACTCTACCCCATCATTTGCCACCATAAAAAGATGAGCAGCTAAATTTAAATGTGATCGTATCAGCTTGGCTGATAATGAGCGTTCGGGACGATCAAAAACTGCGACCACCGCTGATAATATCGAAAATGTTCACCAAATGGTACTGGACGACCGTCGAATCAAGGTTAGAGAGATAGCAGAGGCTATGGGCATATCGAAAGAACGCGTTTGTCATATATTGACTGAAGAACTGGATATGCGCAAGCTATCCGCGCGTTGGGTGCCGCGCTTGCTCACTTTGGATCAAAAACAAATTCGAATGAACATTTCCAAGGTCCTGTTGGAACGGTTCAAGCGAAACGAGTCAGATTTTTTGCATCGATTCATAACTGTAGATGAAACTTGGATCCACCACTACACTCCAGAGACAAAAGAACAGTCAAAACAGTAGACTGCAAAGGGTGAACCTGCTCCGAAAAAGGTGAAGACGGTTCCATCAGCTGGGAAGGTAATGGCGACTGTTTTTTGGGATAGTCGCGGAATTGTGTGTATCGATTATCTTGAAAAAGGTAGAACAATAACGAGAGCGTATTATTACGCATCATTACTTGATAAGCTGAAGGCAGAAATTGCAAAAAAACAGCCGCATTTGAAGAAGAAGAAAATGCTGTTCCATCAAAACAACGCACCTGCTCACACTTCGGCGGTCACCAAAATTCACGAACTGCACTTCGAATTGGTTGACCACCCACCGTATTCACCAGATTATGGCCCCCAGCAACTTTTTCCTGTTTCCTAAGCTTAAAGTTTCGCTTGGAGGACAAAGATTTTCATCGAACAAGGAGGTCATCGCATACGTAAACGCTTATTTTGCGGAGCAAGACGCCAACTACTATTTGGAGGGGTTAAAGAAGGTAGAGTATCGATGGGAAAAGTGTATCGACTTAAAAGGAGATTATGTTGAAAAATAAAACTATATTTGTCCGAAAAAATACTTGTTTCTATGTTAGGCTTAAAACTTTTCAGACTATCCTCGTATGTCGATTATTTTTATGGGTTTTCTTTTCTTCTATAAGTATTGACAATAGAAGAGCAGTAATTATATTTCTTTTCTTTGTACGCGTTATTTTACGTGACATTTCTTAAAATTACTTGCTGTGATAACTTCTCCAAAAAGTCAGAAAGAACATTCACGATTCAACATTCAACATCTTTTTCTTTTTCTTCTTCTTCATCATTTATTTCTTCATTTCAGTAGCAGGTTTCATCCTCAATACAGAGGTTAAGCGACATCGAGCAAGATCTTCATGTGGATGGGTGATTAGAAATATGCGGTCATACGAGATAAAAGATATTTCAATTTCTCTCATTTTTTTAATTTTTTTATTTTATTCCACTTATTTTCCGTAAGGGGTGTCACGTATAATTATAAATTTTCAATACTAGCAGTCAATATCGGAACGCGATCGTTTTCAGGATGTCCTTAAAGTCATCCTAAAGTTATCCTAAAGTCGTCTTAAGAAAGTCCTTAGAATAGCCTGAGGCTAAGTGAAAAACGTGCTGAAGACGTCTCGAAAACGTAATGAGACGCTCATTTGCTAGTCCACAGGACGTCCTGTTTACGTTTCAGGATTATAATAAGTAGTCTTCAGGATATCCAGCTCATCTAATAGGACGTCTTAAGGATGTCCTGAGGACGTTCTTATGTTATTAGAGTAGTTTTTTAATTGAAAGTAATTAATGCGAGTGCGCCATTAGTAAGAGTCACAGAATACAGAAAAATGCAAGCAGTACGCGATCCAATTAGAACCACGAATTTCAAAATCGTAGTCTTATATTTTCGACAATTCTCGACTATAATTGACCAATTGATTTACTGTTAAGTCTGTGTGTTATAACCTCAATGCCAGACAGAAGATACCATTTGATTTCAAAGGAGAAAACCACAATCTTGATGCCATATTGCGCTTTTGCTAGTGATTGTCGGCTAAAGTTTGTTGAACAATAGAAATCATATAAATACTTTCGAATTCATCTATAGATATCAATAAAGAAGTAAGTTTTTCACATTTAATATAATTCATTTAATATAATTTTGTGTAAAAATCATGCAACATATATGCCCTTTTTGATGCTCGTTTTTTTTGTATATGCTTTGTTTTGCTTTATTAACAATCTTACTGATGTTTTATAAAGGTTCTAAAATTTACTCAATATCACAAAAATCTTTTTACTATTTCATTTTTGGCCTATTTATCTTGTCATACCTGGAAGATATGTTAGTTACGGCATGTATATTGTTAAAAGTAATGAAATAAATGCCATAATGTCATAATATCAATTGATGCTTTACTAAAACGGTCTCACTTCCGCGCAGGGAACTTAATAACTTCTTAGTCGGAGAGTCAGGTGAAAAAATGAGAGCGATAGAGATTGGAGTAACAATTATTTCTTTTATTGATGTCTATGATGGAGTGCGACAATGATTAGAATAAATATGTACAACGATCGAATCAATTATCTTGCGAGATATCTATTTCTTATGGCCGTGGTGTATAGCGCGGGATGCGAGTGCTGCGTGACGCGGGATGGGTGACGTGCGGTCGGTGCGTCGCCGGCGCGATCAGCTGGGCTTCGGAGCACGCGGTGTGCGCGTGGTGAATTTCGCGGTTGTTTTGAAAACCGCTGATTCTGATAGGAAGATTGTCTCCGGGGTGCCGTCACTCTGACGGTGGGACTCGGGAGCGCCCGATTCGCCTGTTAACCTGTAGACTCAGATGGGTGACCTGACGAGATCAGGGAGTACTCTTGTGCTTGTCTTCGAGAGTGCTCGGTGCACACCGGTGTTTTGTCGGTCGTCAGGGAGTGCCCTGACAAATATATCGAGTGACGGTATTGAGGTGCTCTTCGATACATTCTCGCAAGATATTCGAAGATGGAATAGTAAATCGCGGTCGAGCGCACTGGGCCGTGCTGGGGTGCTCCCCAGTACTTCGCGATTAACCTGTTCGATTTCAGATTTGGAAAGGCTTCTCGACTCTTCTTCGTACGATGCTGTGCTCGAGATGTTGGGAATGGGACAGGTTCTCTATGGAAAGCGAGCCCCTTTTACCCGAGATCGGCCGCGGTATTTCGGTACAGAACGGTTTCGAATTGGCCGATCTCGGGGTTGGGCTCCCCTTCCATAGATGGCAAGATCTTGGGGGAAGAATCGGAAACAAAGCTGGGATGATCCTTGTTCGGTGGCGCGATATTCGGCGTACGGGGGCGCCACGATTTCGTGGCGTTCGGCACGGCGCAGGGAGCGCGCTAGCTCCTAGATGCGGCATTCGGCGCGGTGCGGGTGATGTGCTCTGCGAAGCTGAGCACGTGTTCGCCGAATGACTGCGTGGATTCTCCGAGATACCTCGGAAAATCTTATGTTTGTGCAATTAAAAATGGGCGCAATGTGCCGGTTTCCGATGGCGAGTCGCACTCTGCCCGGTAATCGGCGATCCTCGACGAGTGGAGTGTCGAGGGAAATCGGAAAAAGGAAGCGAGAGGGGTCGCTTCGTTACATTACTAATTTTATGTGATAATGCAACATCAATTTATATGACTGAATAGTCTTTCAATAAAAAAAAAGCATTAATATTAGCATTAGCAATATTTTAGTAGTATCCCAGCAAGCAATTTGCTAGCAGATTGGCAACAAATTCGATCAGATATTGACTGCAAATCCATAGCCATCTGTGTTCGCATTAGACTCGGGATTTGTCGATAAAGTCTGCTGACATGCTATGCCAACAGATTGACGGCAGAAACCGAGCAGAGCTTGTTGATGTACTATACGAACAGATTAGCGACAGAAACCGAGCAGAGCCTACTGATATGCTATGCGAACAGATTGGCGGCAAAAATCAAGCAGCGTTTGCCTTAACTTCCTTGTTGGACGATTATGTCTTGCATCAAACATATACATAAAAATACGTAAATAATAAATGCATGTTTAAATTTTGATTATGATTTCGCTTATATAGAAAGTTTGATAAATTTTGCATACGAGAAACGAACGCCATTTAGCGATAATTTTCCAATTTATTATGTTTAAATATGCATATAGGCTCTGCTTGGTTTTTGCTGCCAATCTGCTGACATAGCATGTCAGCAAGCTTTGTCATATTTTTGAGGAGAGTTTGCTCACATTGTCAGATATTACAGACTGTGTGTGCAATTTGTTGTCTTTTTGCCATCAAACGTTGGTAACAGGCTCTGCTCGGTTTTTGCTAGCAATGTGCTGGCATAGCATTACAGACTCTGTGTGCAATTTGTTGCTTTTTTGTCATCAAATATTGGTAGCAGGCTCTGCTCAAAATCTGTTTCTGCAGGTTTTGCCAACGGGGGAATACAGTAACATTCATTAATCAGATTGTTGTACCCCGGATGGGCTACAACGTTAATTTTTAGAGATAGTCGGGTCCGTTAAGCCTAAGGAGTTGGGACTCCGAGCAGGATCGAACGAATGGAAGGAAATCTTGAAATCACTAACACACTTTCTTTAGGATACTTGATTTATTTAACAACTGCACAATTTCTTGGATTGCTTATATTATTTCTTTTACACACGGTTAAACGTCGGCGGGCGCGTATCGCGTTACTCTGGCGGCCGTCGACCGAGTATGTCACCTGAGACGTTGATAGTACGGCTCGCGTGAACTTCGCTGTGCTCGTGTAATATCTTGCGCGATAATTATAATAACGATTCCGAACGACACGTAATGTTTGATTGATTTCCGACTCTGACTATTCCGCCTTGTATAGCCGGTTATATAGTCTGATCAATGCCCGGTCAGCATTCTGATCGATTGCGTCGATCGGTTGCGTGATATTGATCAATCAATATCACGCTCGATTTGATCATCAAATTTAGGAATTTGTTGATCAGCTTTTTCGCAATGTTCTCGCGATGCATTTCTTCGGTCTTTCGAAAGACTGGTCGCGATTTCGGCGATCACACATTTGTGTAATCTTTCGAAAGACTTTTCGAGGTTCGTGCAACCTAATTTTGTTGCCATGCGGACTACTTTTATTATTGGTTGTAGGCTTGGCTACAACATCCCCCCCCTGTTATTAAAAGAAAACGGAGGTACGAGGTTTTCGCTTCTTACATAATTTTTGTTTTTTCCCGGTACATTTTTTGGTATAATCGTTTGCTTAGAATCGAATACTTTCGCTTATTCTAACGGCGCGATTTACATTGCGTGCGTTATTGTTTCGTTTTGTTTTTTCTTCCTTAATACAATTATTATTGTTGCGATAACAATGACTATTATTAATGAGCTGCTAATTGATACAGGATATACAAAGTGTTTTTGTTGAAAAAAGGGTGTCTCGTTATTGTTTATTTCGTTTTTCATGTCATTTAATTTCTTTGTTAATTCTGTCAGGTCTGTTGCGTCTTGTATAACTTTTAATTTTAATTTCTCTGTCTTATTTGTCTTGAACGTTTCGCTTAGTAGCGTAATATTATATTTCGGTAGATATGTTTTTATTTCTTTTCCTTTATTGGTGCTTGTAGATTTTATTGTCGCGTCTGCTGTGACTATTTTGCAATTGTCTGACAACAGTTATTTTTCCTGTATTTGTAATGGTTGTACGCGTTTCTTTACTATTTTTGCATGAAATTGTAATAGTTTGTTTCGCTGGTGTGGAATATAGCCAAGAATATGAATTGCTTAAGGCTATCCATATGCTATTTTTTATTGTTACATACTTAGTTTTACAATTATTATAACAGTTGTCATTTTCTGTATATATATCTATTTCGCATAGTGGGTCGGTTTTTACATTTCTTATTGGAAAGATTTGTTCGCACAAGTAATTTGTATTTATTTGCTTACATTGTTTTAATTTTTTGTGAGTTAGTTTTGCGTACGTGTGTCTGTTAGTATCCAAAGCGATTAATGGGTTGTTCGTCTCAATTAATGCGGATATATTTTGTTTGTATGGTACCGGTAGTGGTATTACATTTAATATTTCATATAGCGGAAGTGTAATTAATGGGAAATGTAGGATTGTGTATACGTTTGTTTTGTCGCAGTGCGCGCTCATTGTCGTTACTTTTTCTATTGTCTGCCAATCCTCTTCCCTTATTTTAAATGGGAAATATGATCCTTGTGGTATTTGCGTGATTGCTTCTTTAAGACTTTTTATTATTTCTTCTAACGGTATTAGTCGTGGGTGTAATATTCCATTTTTTATCGCCGTTAGGTATTCTAGCGTGTCTTCCGCGTTTTGTGTCACTGCTGCAAGTATTGCGTTGGTGATTATAAAGTGTTCTTTTATGTTTTCGTTACTTATTTCTGTTGTTAACGTCATTTCTAATTTTTTGATTGCATTGGCTAAAATGTTTTCGTTATTCTGAATTATTTCCTCGTGGTTATTTATGTGCGCTATTGTCGCGTTTATAATCTTGATTTGATTCCTTATTATGTGCTCTGTCGTTTTTTGTTTGTTGTCTAGGATACTTAGTTGCTCGTTGATTAGTTTTCTATCTTCATTGTCCATTGTTCCAAATAATGTTTTGGCAATAGTTCCTATTCCATCTATTAGTCCTCGTTTCGTTTTTGTCTCTCGTGTTTTATACAGAACGTTTATTCTTTTTATTAAGTGTTTTAAACGTTGATAATTGTTTTCAATTATGACATTATAGTTTTGACATGACCCCTTGTTTGTGAGGTGTAACATTGTGCATATATTTTGCGTTTTTTGAATGTATTCTTCTATTTGTTCTGTTCGCTTTTCAATTGGCGAAATATCTATTTTTATAATTATCTTCCAGAACGACTCGATTATGTTTAGTTTTCCTATTTCCTCGAAGTATATTCCGGGGTGATGCTTGAAGTTTTCTACCTCAAATGGTAGTTTTTTCTCTTCTTCTCCATTGATTATCCATATCCTTATTCTGCAATGTTAAAAAAAATTCTTATTTCTCATGAAAATTTTTTTGATGCTCGAATTCGGCGTTTTTTCTTTTTTATCCTGTTCCCAGGTGTAATATTACTTTATTCTGAATTTGTTATCTTAGTTAAACGATTCTCCTGTGAATCTGTTTAGCTTGCTTTTTTACGACGTATATCGTTTCTCTTGGTGTCTTATTTATTATATCGGTGTGATCCTTCTAATATTTCATTTTTGCGATGAGCTCTCTGGCTGCATTTCGTCAGTTGTCGAAGTGCTTTCCTTGTGACATCATGGGTCACAACGCGAATTTTAATCGTGCTCCGCCAGTTTTCGATGACGATGCCGCGGTGGAAGCCTCGTCTGATGACGAGGGCTTCGATGTTGAGATTGACGATGATGACGTTGACGAATTTATGGGCCAGCCTGACGCTCAGGCCCATTTCCGACGTGTGCGTGAGTGGCTGATGATCGTCAACCGCTTTTATTGTAATGGTGTGTTGCATGTTTGTGACGAATGTATATGGTTCGTCACCAATGAGGCTCCCGGCAGGATTTTCGAACTGCCCTGGTCCGTGGAGCTATATGAGCTTCTTATTTCGATGCCCGACGCCGTACTTGCCGATGTGGTGGTGGAGGGCGAGGAGGTGGAGGACCCGGATGATCCTGTCGAAATAGCTGCTCAGGACGAGGAGGTGGAGGGCGAGGAGGTGGAGGACCCGGACGATCCCGTGCAGGCGAGGGACCGCTGTCCTGGGGCCTGATGTGGTGCACGCCTCGTACTATCATACTTTAGTTTGTAGTGTAGTTATTTAGTGTAGTGTAGTACTGTAGTGTAGTGTTTTCGTACTCTTGGATTATTATTTTTCGGACCTGTGGATGTTGGCTTATTTTCCTGCTGAGATTCTTCTTCAGTAAGTCTCAATGTTTTTATTTTTATTTTCTTGTTTCTCTTATATTATTTTATATTTTATTGTGTGCTTTTTCTTTTTTTTTTTTTTTTTTTTTCCTTTTTAATTTTCCACGAACGGTTTAATTCGGTTCGCGTGTACGTTTATCGTTCGGCGGCCCATTTTTACTTTATAGTTTAATTCGCTTAGTTTTTCTAGAATTGTGTAGGGTCCGATCCATAACGCGTCTAGCTTTTTTGATCTCCCTCGCCGAACTGTTTCGTCGTGTAGTAGGACTTTATCTCCTATTTCGAACGTGCGTATTTTTGTTTTCCTGTCGTATGTTTCCTTGGCTTTTTGTTTTTCTTCTTTTATATTTTCCTTTGCTATTTGATTCGCGGCTCGTATTCTTTCACGGAGTTCTTGCGCATAATCATCGTATGTATACGATGATTTCGGTGAGCTAGTTAGGGCCGTAGGTAGTGGTGCCTGGTGCCCGTATACCAGTTCGAACGGCGTGAATCCCGTAGCGGTGTGCGGTGTCGTATTATATGCGAACATCGCATACGGTATCCATTCGTCCCAGTCTGTCTGATCATTATTAATATAATGTCTTAAATATTCGGTTAATGTCCGATGTGATCTTTCGAGTGCTCCGTTTGTTTCTGGATGATAGGCCGTCGTTTGTAATTTGTGTATTTTTAGTAATTTGCACGTATTCTTAAATAATTCGCTTGTAAAATTTGTTCCTTGGTCGGTCAATATTTTATCTGGAATTCCATATTCTAATATAATTTTTGTGACAAATTCTTTCGCTACTGTTGTCGCCTCTTGATTTTGTATTGGTATTCCTTTACTGAATTTTGTTAAACTGTCCTGGAATGTCAATACATATTTGTTTTCCATCGTTGTTATAGGCAAAGGTCCTACAATATCTAACGCGCATTTCTCAAATGGTTTTGTTGGCGTATCTGTTATCATTAATGGTGCTTTAGCGCGTCGTTGCAATTTATTTTTCTGGCAATATTCGCATTTTGAGATGTATTGCTCAACGTCTCTTTTTAATCCTGGCCAGTTGTGGTGTAATCGTATTCTATTTATTGTTCGTTCAACGCCCTGGTGTCCTCCTATAGGTGCGTTGTGATATTCATATAATATTTGTTTCTTTTCTTCTTCTTTATATTGTTTTTCTGACGCGACGTCGTCAGTTTGCTGCCCTTCTGTTATTGTTGCTACGTTACGGCTCAATGCGTCGGCGTTAGCGTTTGCTTTTCCAGCTTTATGTATTATTTCGTAATCGAATTCTTCCAATTTTAATCTCCATCTGACTAAACGTGATCCGGGATCTGTTACGTTAAATAACCATATTAACGGTTTATGATCGGTAATTATTTTAAATTTTGTCCCGTATAAATAAGGTCTAAAATGTTTTACTGCCCATACTATTGCGAGTAATTCCTTTTCAGTCGTATTATAATTCTGTTCTGCTCGCGATAGTACACGGCTGGCGTACGCGACGGGTTGGTCTTGACCTACCTCGCCTTGCGATAAGACGGCTCCTATTGCATAGTCCGATGCATCCGTTGTTAGGAGAAATTCTCTCGTAAAGTCTGGATATTTTAATATCGGTGCCGTCGTTAATTTATTTTTTAATGTATCAAATGCGTTTTGCTGTTTTTCGGTCCATTCGAATTTCTCTCCCTTTTTTGTGAGTTTTGTTAGAGGTTTTGCTATTCGTGAGAAATCTTCGATAAATTTTCGGTAATATCCGGCTAATCCGATAAATGATTGCACATCTTTTACTTTTTTGGGCATAGGAAAATTTTTTACGGCGTGCAGTTTTGATGGATCTGGCGAAATTCCATTTTCCGTAATTATGTGTCCTAAATAAATCACTTCTTTTCTTAAAAATTCGCACTTGTCCGGTTGGAGCTTTAGATTGTTCTCTCTTAGTCTTTGGAGAACTAATTTTAATCTTTTGTTATGCTCTATTAAGCTAGGACCGTATATTACAATATCGTCCAGATACACTAGACATTTAATTCCTTGCAACCCTGTTAAAATTGAATTCATTAATCGTTGGAAGGTTGCAGGTGCGTTTTTCAGACCAAATGGCATTCTATTAAATTCATAATGACCGTGTGGTGTAGAGAATGCTGTTTTATTTTTATCTCGCTCCGTCATTGATATCTGGTGGTAACCTGATGCGAGATCCAATGTCGTGAAGTATTTTGCGTTGCCCAGCTGATCAAGTATATCCGTTATATTGGGCAACGGAAATGAATCTCCGATTGTGAGATCGTTTAATTTTCTGAAGTCTATTACAATTCGTAATTTTGTTTTTCCTGACGCATCTGTCTTTTTGGGCACGACTAATAGTGGTGCGTTCCATTGGCTGACGCTCGGTCTGATAATTTCTTGTTTCAACATTTCTTGAATCTGTTTATTTACTTCGTCTTTGTGTTTTTCCGGTAAACGATAAGGTCGTACGTTTACTGGTGACGAATCTGTTCGTACTGCTATTTCATGCTTAATCTTTGTTGTGCATGATAATGTATCCCCTTCTAGGTGGAACACGTCATTGTATTCGTGACATAATTTTAATATAGATTTTCGTTCTTCTTCATTTAAATGTTCTGTGCGCAAGGAATTGTTTATTTGCTCTTCTCGAGCTATTGATTTTGTCTCTTTATTTTTTGTCTGTATTGCGTTTACAGATTCTTGTATTATTTTTTCTTGTGTATTTATTTCTTCTATTATTACTTGTGGTACTTGCACAATTTTTTCTTCTTCTGTAATATTTATTATGCTTATTGGGCACGTATAATTTCGTGGTTCGACTAGGCAACATCCAATAAAAATTCCAGGTATCATTTCCTCTGGTTTTGTCAATCCCATTATATTTTGGTTAGTCGTGACTTGCACGATTGTTTCGCTGCGCGGCCCTAAGGTTACGCGCCTGTATGGGTACAGTCTGAATTTCGTATTTTGAAATTGTACTAAATTTATTCTTGGATTGAACGCAGTCATGTATTTCCAAATAAAATCTGCTCCTAGGATTGCATCATATTCCATTGGCGCATTATCTCGCACTATGTATACGGGGTGTCGTATCTTTTCTCGCGACAGTTGCACCGTAATATGTGTTTTGCCCAATGTTATTATTTCATGTCCTGTTATGCCTGTTAGCTTAGTTTTTTCTTCATAGATTAGGACGTGGTCTAAAACATGTTTCAGTTTTATTATTGTTGCTGATGCTCCTGTATCAAACAAGAAATTTATTTTTCTACCTTTGGCTTCTGCAATCGGTAATGTGATTGCATTTAATCCAGTGTTAACGAGCGGTGTCCCCTTCACGTGTGCCACGCGATACTCTGACGCGGGACGCGGGACGGTCGATTTATCTTCGCCAGTTTCGCTCTTTTTACTTTTAAAATTCTTCGCGGAATTTTCTCTTCGCGAATTCGAAAAAATTTTTCCGGAAATTTTGCTGTTTTCCGGTTTTCCATTTAATGTCCAACATTCGTGCCGTAAATGTCCTATCTTTTTGCAATAGCTACACTGTTTTTCAATTGTATTTATTCGTGGTTGCCTTTCTGGCTTAGGCAGAGTATATCTATTTGAAAAACGGCTAGTCCTACAATCGTATCCGTTATGACCGATTTTTCCGCATTTTTCACAACGCGGACTAGGTGTATGCATTTTAAATACTGGCCGGTTTCGATAAGTTAGCGTTCGCATGCTCGGTCCTCGCGTTTTTTCTTCCGCGGTTGCTCCTGCGATTGCTTCCTGTATTGTTTGATATCGCTGCGATCGTACAATTAATTTAATTTCCTCGTGTAAACCATTCTGGTAATTGTGGAGCGCCTGCTCTTTTATATTTTCTAAGATCGCGCGTTGCTGTTCGACCGTATGATTTTTTCCTTCTTCCATGGATTCGTATAATTCCATGGCTATATTTTCGGTTCGTCTGCCGAATTCTTGTGCATTCTCATTTGCTTTTTGTTTGAGCGAGTTGAATTCGAGTTGCAAATGTGCGGTGCTTCGTTTGCTCAAATATTCTCTTTCTAATTCTCGTTTCAATTGTTCAAAGTTTATTATATCTCGCGTACGGAAATCCATCATGGCCTTGCCTTTGAATTTAGTGCAAAGAATGGCTTCTAATAGAGAATGTTCATCCGCGGGATGTATATTTTTTATCGCGTACGTACTTGCGTTTAGAAATTCGTACACGCGTCCTCGTGACGTGCCGTCGATCTCTGGGATCATGTTACGCGCGTCTTTCAGTGTGAGAAATGCCAGTGCATTTCCCGGCTGGTTTCGTATGTCTTGATACGAACGTCCGTAAGTTAGATCTAACGGGTGTGGTAGAAAATCCTGAGATATTCTCGTTCGTTCGCCCATAGGCAATTGTGTTTGTTGTCTTAATCCGTTGACTTGCACACGGAGATCGCGTATTTCGTCCATTAATTCTCGAATGAGACTGTTATCGGGCGGTGCGTCGATTGTGATGCGGCGGTTCGTTCGACTTTCTTGCGGTCCATGTCTCTCGACCGAATGTCGTAATTGTAAAATTTCGTTGTCGATTTCATTCTGTTGTTCGACAGGTGAGTGAGCCATTTCGTTTATTAGCGAGTGATATATATTAAAAGAATTGAATAAGCTTCCGTCTCGTAGGTTTGTATGTATGTTTTTTCGCGCTTGTATGTGTTTGTTAGTGTGAGAGTCGGTGTCGTTCGGTTCGAGCAAGCTGTAATCTTTTTCGTCGTATGGAAATTCGCGTTCTGTTATTACGTGGACGTCTTCGTCACTATCGTATTGTAGTACGCGGCGCACGTTATCGCGTATTTCTTTTAATGCGTTTCTCGCGGTATTTAACGCGGAGATAGTATGCGGAAAGTTTACAGAATTATTTATTGACCGCGCTTTTGGCCAAGTCGCATTTGCTACGCTGTCCTTCGCTGCGGACATTCGCCTTTTTAAAATATAATTTCTTTGACTTACATTAGTAGATAAATCGCATACGCTCGCATGGTCGCTGCTTGTGCTGGTGCGTCAATTGGCTGCGTGTAGTAGTGCGTATCGGTGAAGCGTCCTTGCTGCCTGGTATCGTTGTACACGGTCAGCGCTGGCTGGCTCTCGGTGCTCGTGGACTCCCTGGTCGTTGCTCCGCTGCCACTGGACACTCGTTGTCGTAGGTCGGCACTCTACTAATATTGCACTGTACACTTGACACAATTTCGTGGGCGGCTTATTTTTTGACGGGCCTTTTCCGTCTGCCTGTTTTCTACAGGTCTTGTATTTTCCGCTTATTGAGAATTTGATTCTTCTGCCTGTCTATTACTGCAGGTCTTATTTTTTCTGCTTATTGAGAATTTGGTTTCTTCTGCCTGTCTATTACTGCAGGTCTTATTTTTTTTTTTTTTTTTTTTTTTTGCTTATTGAGAATTTGATTCTGCTGGCTTGATTAACAATGATCCTCTCAAGTTGTTCTTGGGGATGGTTTTGACTATCCCACCGCTGCCACCAAAATGTTGTACCCCGGATGGGCTACAACGTTAATTTTTAGAGATAGTCGGGTCCGTTAAGCCTAAGGAGTTGGGACTCCGAGCAGGATCGAACGAATGGAAGGAAATCTTGAAATCACTAACACACTTTCTTTAGGATACTTGATTTATTTAACAACTGCACAATTTCTTGGATTGCTTATATTATTTCTTTTACACACGGTTAAACGTCGGCGGGCGCGTATCGCGTTACTCTGGCGGCCGTCGACCGAGTATGTCACCTGAGACGTTGATAGTACGGCTCGCGTGAACTTCGCTGTGCTCGTGTAATATCTTGCGCGATAATTATAATAACGATTCCGAACGACACGTAATGTTTGATTGATTTCCGACTCTGACTATTCCGCCTTGTATAGCCGGTTATATAGTCTGATCAATGCCCGGTCAGCATTCTGATCGATTGCGTCGATCGGTTGCGTGATATTGATCAATCAATATCACGCTCGATTTGATCATCAAATTTAGGAATTTGTTGATCAGCTTTTTCGCAATGTTCTCGCGATGCATTTCTTCGGTCTTTCGAAAGACTGGTCGCGATTTCGGCGATCACACATTTGTGTAATCTTTCGAAAGACTTTTCGAGGTTCGTGCAACCTAATTTTGTTGCCATGCGGACTACTTTTATTATTGGTTGTAGGCTTGGCTACAACAAGATGTATTTTATGTCAAAACTCCATGTTTACTTATATCATGATTTCAGTTGCAGATTTCATTCCATTATAGAAGTTAAGCAGCATCCTAGTAGGATGGGTGATCGTTTTAGAAACATGCAATGATACAAGATAAAAAATGTTTCATCAGTTTCTCTCATTTTTTTTCTTTTTTTTTCACTTATTTTCCGTAAGAAGTGTCACGTATATTATAGATTTTCATGATCTATATGGCTATTTGGAATACCCTTATGCATGCTCTACATATACTCTCATATACTGTTTTTAAACCATTTTCATCCTATAGCCATATGGCGGAATATTCTCTAGTACATACTACGGACTAAGTTAGTGAGCGGTAGTAACATTCTAAGTGTATTCCACAGTATATCATAGTATTTCGAATGTTCGAAGAATATCTCGAATATACTTGTATGATATCCCGTTCTCAGAATAGACGAGTGGTATTAGGGTGGAGACTTTTTTATTTATCTTTTTGATTGATTCTATGTAAGTCCAATAGTAATATCTCATTTTAATGCATGTAACACAAATTTGTTTTAAGATTTAGACATTCTATTTTTTCCTTCAGATGTTGCTGAAGATAACCTGACACAGGTCAAAACAGGTTTAATATTGTTACTTCAATAAACAAAAATTTTTGAAGCAAAAAATTCAGCTTGGCTTATATGCCCTTTATTTTTTTTATTTGTACTAAATTATGTTTTATTTTGCTATATTATAATTTTATATATAAATTAGTAATAGTAGGCAATTTAAAATTGCATTATAAAAGTGAAATTAAAATCGTGGAAAAGTGGTGCAAAAACTTAAAATTTACGTCATATTTACGTCGGAATGATATCAATGTTCTATCAACATAGATTTACATTGAAACAATTTTGGGTCAATGTCCATCAGACGTAGACAAATCGGGTGCGGATGTGCGGGGGGGTGCGAATGTGCGGGGGAGTGCGGATGTGCGGGGGGGCGGATGGCGCGGGGAAGAGGGAAGGGGAAAGTCAGAGGCGGCGATTCTTTGAACTGAGCCGTGGGGGAGGAGATAAGATAGTAAGATTCGGTGAAGGAAATATAAACAAGTGAATAAAAAAGTAGATAAACAAATAGATAAACAAGAAGATAAATACATAGATAAACAAATAGAATAAGATAGCAAGGCGATATAAACAAAATGGGCGGCGAAGATGATATAAAAAAATTGGACAGGGCGCGTGGACATGACGTCAGGGGGAAGGCGCCGCCGCCGCTGCCGCCGCCGCCGAGTAAAAAAATAAATATCTCTCTCGTATACCTATTATCTCTTCCGTTGCGGTTCTCTCTGTCTCTCTCTCTTATGGCGAATGTTATTTTTCTAATTATTTTATGGTGGGGAAGAAAGAAATGAAAGAAATACATGTTTTTTGCATATTATATATGTTTATATTTTTAAACAACAATTGAATACATTTAAGTGTGAAATTTTTTTATTCACATTTTTCTTATACACTAAAAACTAAAGCTAACAGCTCGCAATCGACGAGTTGACGTCTATCGAATGTATCGCAATCGCGTATTGCATTCGACACATTCCTCGGGATTTTTTACAACAGACGCGATGTTGGAGAATCGCGTATACTTGGTATCGATCGTATCGACGAATCTGACGAGTCGATCGAACGTCACATCGATACATTCGTCCAGATCAAACATACGGCGCAGGATCGATCATCGTTACGCGTACGTTCAAAGATTCAAGACGTACGAGTGTAACGTCGTTCATCTGGTAAACTCTGACGGTTAACGGTCCGACGTTTATAAAATTATCTTTGTAATCGTTTCGCAGCAATTTGTAGATATTACATCGCTGCTCGTAGAGTCTCTTCCACGTTTCAGAGACAGTATCAATTCCTGTCCCCGATGATCTCCCAGAGCGATCTTCACATAGCTCGGTGGACCAACGTTGATTCCAATTTCCAGAAATTTGTAGCCCATGGCCGTCAGAGTGTAACGTCTGCTCAATAAACGCATCGCGCGACGCTCCATTGAAATACTGTGGAAATTAAATATATAATATTGCACAATATTGGAAAAAAAGAGAAAAAAATAAAAAAATGCAGTTGAAACTTACGCGTTACATTCCTTCTTTTGTTTTTCGCCATTGTACGGTGTGCTGTTTCCTTTGGCGGAATACATTGCGTGTTGTTCGAATGATGGAGGAGCGGAGTACTTTTTGTCGTGCAGATCGTTCGATGGAGGACTGATCGCGTAAATTTTTGACATGGCAAACTCCCCCCCTCGTTCCTCCCCCTCTTTTTTTCTAGGAATTTCATTGTTGCAATCAAACATGTAGCGACATGTTCGCAAAGGAGTGCGATGACGTTTCAAATTTTTTTCTAAGAAAAAAGCCGTGATAAGATAACTCTTCGTAGAAATCGACGTACGTGTCGCGACGTGTCAAGAAAAGCGCCGATACTCCGGCTGCTATAAACAAATCGGGGAGACCTATGATGGCTTTTTTCGTGGAAATCGGCGTACGTGTCAAGAGAGAAGAAGAGAGAAGAAAATAGTTGACGGTGAAAATGAATAATGTGTTAAATATAGAAAATGTGTTTAATATGGATGAGAAAGACTTTGTTTGAATATAGTGAACGAAGTGTTTGGAAAAAGAAATGGAGATTGACAATATTGACAATATTGACATTGATATAGGGTACAAAGTGCTTTTGTAAAAAGAGTAATTCCTTAGTGTTTATTTCGTCGTTTATTTTGTTTAATTTTTTTATTAATTCTGTCAGGTCTGTCGCGTCTTGTACAACCTTTAATTTAATTTTTTCCGCTTTGTTTGTGTTGGAAATGTCCCGTAGTATTGTAATATTATAATGTAGTAAATAAGTTTTTATTTCTTTCCTGTGTTTTTGATTTTATTATCATATCCGCTGTGACTATTCTATCATTTATATATTTTATATTGATATATATATGTATATTGTAATATATGTATATGTGTGTGTGTCATTGTATTGTTGACTTGTTGTTCTAAACACGTTATTGCGATAAATATCACCACATGCTTCGGTAGTCGAAAGGATAAGATGCCTGCCCGGTAAGCAGGAGATCCAGGTTCGATTCCTGGCTGAGGTGGTATTTTTTCGCAAAATAATTACGAATTTTCACGACTGGTTCGTGGTCGGGCCTCGCCGTGACGCACACCCTTCCATTCTTATTTAATCATTTGATAGTGTTATTTCCCCGTATTTATGTTTATTCTACGCGTTTTTCTGTTATTTTTACATGAAATCGTAATAGTTTGTTTCGTTGGTTGGAATATAACCAAGAGTATGAATTACTTAAGGCTATCCATACTATTTTTTATTGTTATATATTTAATTTTACAATTTTTATAATGGTTATCGGTTTCTATATTTATATATTTCCATTTATATATTTTCCATTTATATATAATCGGTCAGTCTTAACGTTATATTTTGCATAATCGATCAGTCTTAACGTTATTAATCGGGAAACTTTGTACAAATAATTTGAATTTACTTCTTTACATTGTTTTAGCTTTTCTTGAGTCAGTCTTGCGTACGTGTGTCTGTCGGTGTCTAAAACTATCAATGGGTTGTTGATTTCTATTAATGCGGACATGTTTTGCTTGTGTGACAGTGTGTAACGGTGTTATGTTTAGTATTTCGTATATTGAAAGTGAAATTAGTGGAAAATGTAAGATTATGTAAACGTCTGTTTTGTCGCAGTGTGCGCTCATCGTCATTATTTTCTCCATCGTAGTCCAATTTTCTTCCTAATCTTCATTTTAAATGGGAAATATAACCCTTGAAGTATTTGTGTTGTGGATTCTTTAAGATTTTCTACTATTTCTTTTAGTGATATTAGTCGCGGGTGTAATATTCCTTTTTTATCGCAGTTAGATATTTATTTAGTGTATTTTCCGCGTGCTGTGTCAATTCGTCGAGCACTGCATTTGTAATTATAAAATGTTTCTTGATATTTTTGCGACTTGTTTCCGTTGTTATTGTAGTTTCTAGTTTTTTGATTGCATTTGCTAAGATGTTTTTGTTGTTTTAGATTATTTTTTCTTGATTGTTTATATGCGCTATCGTCATGTTTATAATTTTAATTTGATTTTTTATTATGTGCTCTGTCGTTTGCTGTTATGTAGGATATTTAATTGTTCGTTGATTAGTTTTCTGCCATCATTGTCCATCTTTCCGAATAATGTCTTGGTAATGGTTCCTATTCCGTCGATCAGTCCTTGTTTTGTTTTCACATCTTACGTCTTATACAGAGAGTTTATTCTTTTCATTAAATGTTTTAGTTGCTGGTAATATTTTCAATTATATTATTATAATTGTGACACGACCTTTATTTGTAAATTCTAACATGGTATATACGTTTTGTGTATTAAGAATATATTCTTTTATTTGCTCTGTTCGTTTTTCGATTAGTGAAATATCTATTCTTATAACTATTTTCCAAAATGATTTGATTACATTTAGTTTTCCTATCTCCTCAAAGTATACTTTGGAGTGATATTTAAAATTCTTTATTCCAAACAATAGTTTCTCTTTTTATAACTCCATTGGTGATCCATACATTTATTCTGTAATGTTAAAAAAAAAATAAATTTCTTTTTATTTCCTGGAAGAGAAGGGAGAGAGAGAGAGAGAGAATTTTTTTTGCTGTTGAAATGTCTAAATTAGCGCGTATATCTTTCAGTTTCTCATATGATTATTCATTTTTCCTTTTCTTATCTTTTTTAGACCTTTGATATCTTTTTTAACTTATCACTTGCTTACTTGCTTCTTTTTATTATATTAGTGTTAGGTGTTTCCTGTGAGTTTTCTACTATTTCATTTTTCGCAATGAGACCTGTGACTGCTTTTTGTCAGTCGTTGTAACGTGTTCTTCGTCTCAACATGCGCTCTCGCGAGAATCGCTCTAGGCGTGACGCGTCGCCGGAAGTGTCGTTCGATGACGACGTGCTTCCCGACTTTGTGATTCCCAAAGTAGATGATACTGAGTTGGACGAATTTTTAAATGATCGAGCTACTGGGGCGTATTTTCACCGCATTCGCAAATGCATGTGGATCATCAACAATTTTTACAATGATGGAATCTTCCAAGTTAACGAGGATTCCATTTGGTATATTCCTAATGATCCGGATGTCCGTTGAGCTACCGTGGACACTTGAACTTTTCGAATTGTTATGTAGTATGCCTCAAGAGATTTTAGATAAGGTGAAGATAATATGGAGGATGACCCGGCGGCCAATCCTGAGGGAGTAAGGGGATGCTCTCCTGGAGTATAATTCGGAACAATTTAAATGACTTGTTTTTAATTTAAGCTTTAGTATAGTGCTTAATTTTAGTGATCATTTGTAATGATTAGTTTTTTAGATATTTCTATGGGTATTTTCTCGGAACCTTTTTTAGTGAATTTTTCTTATTTTTTTATTTTTATTAGATTCTGCTAAATGTTTTTTGATCAAATTGCACGCATGATTTATTTCGTAATATTTAAATAAAATTTTTTATTTCGTAGGACGAGTTTTTTTTGAAGATAGACGTTTTTTTTTTTATCGAATTCTTTGGGATAATGTTACTTTATTCCTATTACGCTTTCTCAACGTCTATCTTCAAAAAAAACTCGTCCTACGAAATAAAAAATTTTATTTAAATATTACGAAATAAATCATGCGTGCAATTTGATCAAAAAACATTTAGCAGAATCTAATAAAAATCAAAATAAAAATAAAAAAACAAGAAAAATTCACTAAAAAAAGTTCCAAGAAAATACCCATAGAAATACCCAAAAACCTAATCATTACAAATGATCACTAAAACTAAGCACTACACTAAAGAGTATTTCCTGTCAATCTCCCTTCTTATTCGGGATCTCGAGCCATGCTTGATGCAATCTCTTCTGTCGTGCTCCAGGAGGATTATTTATATATTTGTCAATGGCGTTGGAGGGTGTCGTCCGACTTGCATCCATCGAGAGAATAGGATCATCATCTCTCTAGAGTACCAGTCGTGGGGATTCGAGAGAATGTATATATGTATATATATATATATATATATATATATATATATATATATATATATATTGTAATATACATATATATGTGTATCATTGTATTATGACGTATTATTCTAAACACGTTATTTGCGATAAATATCATTACAATTGCCTCGGTAGTCGAAGGGATAAGATCTGCCTGCCCAGAAGATCCAAGTTCGATTTCTGGCTGAGGTGGTATTTTTTCGCAAAATAATTACGAGTTTTCACGACTGGTTCGTGATCGGGCCGCCGTGACGCATACTTTCCCTTCTTATTTGGGCGTTTGCTTTTTCTCGTCGTGTTTATCCTTTTTCCCCTGCTCTTCTTTCTCTAATTTCGCGGTGTCTTTTTTTTAATAACCGCTTTCCATTTGCTTTTTACTTTATATTATATTAACCTCGCGTCTTTTTGACTGTGAAAATGTTTCCGCGCGATCCGAGTATTATGATGAAGAGTTACTTATTAGTGCATGATTTGCGCAGGGATATTACGGATTTACCCGGCACGTTCTTACTGTTAGATCCGAACGTTAATCATTTAAACATTGTGTCCATTCTGTCTGCTTAATGATCAATCGCGGGAGTTTATCAATGCGGCAGAGGAATCGCGCTGGCAGAGCGAGTATTTTGACATTTATCGCGAGAGTCGTTTTGACACGGGTCCTTTGGACTCTTTCATTTCTTTCGTTGTCAATGAGAGGCAGTCAGCTCCGTCCGCGCCCTCGGAAATTTCAACTATTTCCTTGTTCGCTCAGGTGAAGAGTCTTACTCTCGAAGATGAGGGAAGTTGCACGGCAACTCGAAGAGTATCCGCGTGTGGAGAATCTGGGAATGCAGAATTTCACCGCTTTGCGGCATGGTTGGCCGCGGACTCTTCAGATGAGTCCGATGCGGAAGATTTCGCAGCTATGAGTAACTGCTTCCTCCGTCTGAATGGGAGGACGACGAGTATTCTTAAGTGGATTAACGTTTTAACATTAATTTTGTGTGTGTGTGTGTGTGTGTGTGTGTGTGTGTGTGTGTGTGTATGTGGCGCGTGTGTATATATTTAGTTTTTAATCGCTTAGTTTATCTTATTATTTTTACTGTTCGTGTGTAACTTGTTGTGGACCGTTTTTCGGATCCTTACGATTACTCCTCGTACTGGTGAGTCTCAACATTTTTCTTTTATTATTTATTTTATATTTTTACTTTTTTCTTTAGTTTTCCACGAACGTTTTTAACCGGTTTGCATGCATGTTTATTGTGCGGCGGCCCATTTTTATTTTATAGTTGACATCGCTTATTTTTTCTAATATTAGGTGTACAAAAAAGTTCTGAGCTTTTTTTGTAAAATTCAATCTTTATTCAAAAATAAACAAAAAAATATTAATCAGCGAAATATTCCCCGTTTGGATCAAGGACCTTTTGCTATCTTTCGGGTAGCTTGTGAATTCCTTGATGATAGAAGCTCACCGGCTTCGAAGCGATAAAGTCATCAATACATTTTCGTATCTCTTCAAATCTCACGAAATGTGTATCAGCCAAATGATGCTGCAGCGACCAGAATAGGTAGTAATCGGAAGGCGCCATGTCTGGGCTATACGCCGCGTGCGGGAGAAGTTCCCAACCTAACGAAGATATGATCCTAAGTCGCTTTCGCAACATGTGGTCGAGCATTGTCATGAAGCAAGATCACTTTACGACGTTCTTGGCCAGTAAATGGCCTCTTTTCTTCTAATGCATCGCTCAAATTGGTCAATTGTTGTTGGTAGCGGTCTGCCGTGATTGTTTCACCCGGTTGTAACAACTCGTAATACAACACACCTTTCCAATCCCACCAGATACAGAGCAAAACCTTCTTGGCGTGGATATTGAGCTTTGGCGTCGATGTCGAAAGTTGATCAGAGTCAACCATGATTTTCTACGTTTAGGGTTATCATAAAGAATCCACTTTTCATCGCCTGTAATGATTTTGTGCAGAAGATCTTTTTTCCGGAACTTTGAAAGCAAAATGAGTGCAGTGTCACGCCGACGATTTTTGTTGTCTTCGGACAATTCATGCGGAACCCTTCTGCCTTCCTTCTGAACCTTTCCCATCGTATGTAAACGTACGGAAATGGTTTACTGCGTAACGCCAAGCTGTTCTGCAAGCTCCTTTTCAATTTGAGCAGAGTTTATAGTGCTTGCAATTCGTCCGTTTCAATTTTTTGAGGGCGTCCAACACGCGGTTCATCTTCAAGACTGAAATCTCCTTGGCGAAATTTTTGATATCATCTTTTACATGTAGTATGACTTACAGCGTTCTCTCCATATGCAGCACAAATCATTGCAGTGGCTTCAGCAGCATTTTTCTTTAGAAATGCGAAGTGGATGGAAAATCGAATATGCTCTTTTGTTATTGCTATCGTGAACATTACTGATTTTTAAGGTTATGTGCATCAAACGCCAAACCGTATGGCATTTTAGAAGGCCAAATATCAATGCTTTAAAACTGCAAAAGGGCGGGAAGATATATAAAATTTAAATTGTTATTTCGGTTGTATGAAATCTAAATCTCAGAACTTTGTTGTACACCTAATATCATCAAGGAATTCGCAAGCTACCCGAAAAATGGCAAAAGGTCGTCGATGCAAACGGGGAATATTTCGCTGATTAATATTTTTTTGTTTGTTTTTGAATAAAGATTGAATTTTACAAAAAAAAGCTCAGAACTTTTTTGTACATCTAATAGTTTTAGTTGCCTTTTAGTTTAGTGCATAGTATCGTTTCTAGTAGCGTTCCTTTTTCCATCGGATTCATATTTTTCATAGCGTATGATGCGGCACTCAAGAATTCCGGCAGCTTATGAAAGATTCCATTGAATTCCGGAATCATATCGTGAGCTTCCTTTAATCGTAGATATCCTGCTACGGTTTCGGATCGGTTTCGTATGTCTTCGAGTGTTCGTCCGTAGGTTATGTCTAACGGGGGGTGTTCGTCACGGGATTGTTTCAATTAGGCACTTGTGCGAATCGGTTTTCGTTATGGTCAAAAACCGTAATTTCTAATCGACCCATTCGTTGTAGCGTACGAATTCCTTCTAGCAATACATCTAATATTGATTCATTGTTCGATTTTGCTTGCTCTACCCTTCTGCGCGAGAAGCCTGCCGAAGATGTTCTATCTCCGCGTCTATTTCTGCGCGGATTATTTCTGATTCCCTAGTTTCCTCGCCACGAGGTGTACATAATTGTCGTTCCGCCATGTTTCTATGCTCGAAGTTGCGCGGAGCCGTGTAATATTCTTTCAGATCGAAAACGCTATCGTCGTAAGATGTTAGCGAACACTTTCTCCGTTGTGAATTTTGACTCTCGTTTCCTTCAGAACGTCTCGTTCTGAGATGCAGTCTATGTTTATCCACTGATTCCGATATTAGGCTCTCGTTTACATCGTTGAACGGAAATATTCGTTCGATAACTATGTGTGGATGGAGCACCGACTCAGATGAGCTCTCATCCGAGTGTCGTATTTCTAAATTTCGACACACGCTATCGCGGATATCGCGTACGGCTTCTTGGACTACACACATGGAGGTGACAGGATTTCGTTTTTTGTGTTCGTTCGCCGTGTAACCACGATATATTTCTAAGAGGTCGATTTCTATTTATTTCGCCGTCCGACATCAATGCTATCGCTTGCTTATAATTTTTATTGCGATACGATTTTTTCACTTACAATATCGCCGCAAGCTTCATGGTGTTTCGTTATCGCGTGTTGTTGTCATAGGTCGGTGCCTTCTCCGGTGTCGCTGATATGCGCTCGCTGGCTACTCTATCGGGTGTCCTTGTCGACTAGTGTCATCGTTGGTATGTTGGACGATGGAGCCTTTTCCGTCCGTCTGTTTTCCACAGGTCTTGTAATTCGAGGAAGTTTTTTTCTTTTGCCTGCAGCCTTGGGGATGCAGGTATCTAATACTGCAGGTCTTATGAAAGTTGCCAGAAAAGTTTTTTCTCTTTCTGCCCGTTTTGTTCTGCTAGGACTTATCTTCGATTTCTACTGGGTCAGTTAGCGATTATCCTCTCAGATTGTATGAATCGTGGGGATAATGTCAACAATCCCATCGCTGCCACCAAAATGTTGTAGCCTATTGGGTTACAAGATTGTAATTAGGGAAAGGTGAGTTCGCCGAGCCTTAGGAGTTAGAACTCCGAGCAGAATCGTAGTTGAAAGATTCTTCTGGCCAAATATTATTACTCACTTTCGTAGCTGATTTATTGATACGACTTCTCGACAATGTTTCGTGTGAATCTCGTTATTACTGACAACGACTGGCCATGACGAAGTACAACTGCCCTGTTACGTATTGTGACTGCTTGCTCTCGGTGATTTAGCGGCCGTTTTTATAGTATTCTAGTAGTGTCACGTTATAATTCTAAATCGGATCATATATGGTCAAAACGGCGCGCTCTCGTAAATTCCTCGTTCGCGTTCTGCTTTGGAATTTGCGGACTTGCTTTGCATGTTTGCATTTCCGGCCGGCGTTTCCGTAGTATCTATTCCGAGATTTGAGAATGATCGTGAGGATAAGATATAATATGGCAAAAATAATGTAAGGAGTAATTCGGGCTACAACACTCAGCAATCAAATTGTAAACAATATCTTTTTTGAAAGAGGAATATTATCATTTGGTTGTATATCTGCGTTTAGAAAATGATTTCCAATTACATTTAGTAATGTCTGAAATACATAAATTGTATAAAAAATTGTATAAAAATTATAAATGTATAATTTTTTATTATAATTATATTTACAAAAAGTACTGATATGTATATATTATGTACTAACAATCTAATTTCAATACAGAGGTTGAACTAAATTTTAATTTATTATACATATATAATTGAGAGATAATTTAAATACATGTACATACTTCAAAAATAATTCAAGACATTCTAAAATGTTTTTTAAATTGGATATCCGTATAAGAATAGTTGTTTCAAAATTTTGCATTCTGTGACTTTTCGGGCTCACACCTACCTTGCAAAATTTCGATTTCTGGCAATCTATAAGAAGATCGAGAATATTTTCCATTATATTTATATTTAAGTCCATCATTGATCATAAATTGAAAAATCACATTATTCATTATTTGTTTTTATTAATTAATATTGGTAAATACGTTTCACGATGTTACATCGATATTAAAAATGTTTTTAAGATTTTCACTAATATTGATAATCACTAATTTCACTATAAACACAAACATTAGTCAGATGAAAACAAGGGCTAGTTTATGCTTCAGTTTTAGTCTTAAAAGTTGGAAATGAAGAATGCCAGCTCGTTTAAGTGGTCTACAATGAGACTTTAAGACATAAGACTTAAGAAATTGACCAACACAATCGATTATTCTTTTATAAATCGATCATGATTGGCCAATTTCTTAAGTCTTATGTCTTAAAGTCTCATTGTAGACCGCTTTAGTGTCGGTCCACAATAGGTGATTTAAGCTTTAAGAAGTAAGAAATTGATCAATTATAATCGAATATGAAAAGAATAATCGACTATGATTGGTCAATTTCTTACAACTTAAAGATTAAATATTTATTGTGGACCGACTTATGGCATTCTTCATTTCCAACTTTTAAGGTTAAGATTAAGATCAAAGCATAAATTAGTTCCAAGTTACGTTATGTTGTAGCAGAGCATTCAGAGAAATTGAGCGCTCCCTCTGGAAACGATCTGGTAGCGCTCCTTTCTGCTGAATACGTCCAACGCGCTATTAATTAGCTGTTCGACAGGTAGTAGCGCTAATACTGATCTCCCCGAATGTACCCATATTATATAGGTATATTTATATTTATGATTTTTTAAATACTTTTCCTTAAGTTCTTAATTAATTTATTATTTTTATTATTTTATTTTCTATTTACATTTTCCTCTACATGTTTATAATTTTTATATTATATAATAATTATTAAACTAATGGCACACAGAATATAAAAATATATTTCCGTAATAAAGATCATAACTTACAAAAAATCATAAACAACTTAGACTGCATTACTTTATATACAGCTAATACTGAAAATTTTATTTATAAAACATGTTAAATCAAATATATGTATTTAATACATGTAAGCTTATATAATTTTGAAATTTGATATCAATCTATATATGATCAATCTTTTATTTTATGCTAAACATGACACCTTTAAAATAAGTGTGAGATTGTAAGACTTTTTGTAACATATAAAGCATAAAAGATTGAATCAATTAAAGAGCTTTATTTCCTTAAGATAGAAATAAAGGATTATCATTTGTTTTTTTATGCTTTATATTTGATTCGTTATGTAAAAGTCTATGTTCTTAGCCTTAAGAATTATATGCGCACACATATGTATATATTAATACATGTTTATATTAATTATATTTATATTTAATATATTTCACATATATATTAAAATAATTGAGAAATAATGAAACAAATTAATATAAAGAAAACGTATAATTGTTTTTGAAAGAAAGTATAAACCCACATATTGTTAATTGCATAATTGTTTTTTAAATTGGATATCCCTATAAAAATAGTTGTTTCAAAATTTGTTTCTTCTTTACACATTAATTGGTTTCATTTTTCTTTGCATAAAAATATTAATACGGTTATCAGAACATAATTTATCAGTTATCAGAATAAAATTCTTGAAATATTTCATATTTTATGCTAAAATGAAATATATACAAAATATATTTTATAAATTATTTACTTTTTGACAATTGTATTTTAATGCTTATGTATATCCAGAATAATTAAAGGATCATATTATCAAAAAAATATATGAAACATCATTTAAAAATATGGCGATCATAAAAATATCAATAATGACTTCATTTGTGAATGAATCAATATTATATGATCTTGTGGCGAATTTTACTCTAATATTTGTCTGAAATTTTTTTATAAAATAGTTTTTTTTTACAATATTTGACTATAAGATAAGAATGAATCATTCTGTATGTGCGTAAATCGTGCGTACGGCGCGCGTGCGCGCGTGTATGTGCGTGGAAGTGTATGCGTAAATTTATTTTAATTTTAAGTTAGATATGTAAAAAAAAAGCTATTTTATAAAATCATATTAATAACTAAATTAAAAGATTAACATATTCTTATAGAAAATTTTTAAAAAACTCTTATTTTTACAGATAAGGAAAATTTTTAGAAAAGATTTTTGGAAAACTTATTTTTACAAATAAAGAAAAATTTTTAGAGCTGTTTACTGAATTCTAGGCATAGAAATTACTGATATACAGTTGTAGATCTCTAATCAAAACAGCTATTGCAGTGTAAGTATTGCTCATCTACCCGCAAGCTATTGTTAAGATAGTCAGAGGCGTAAAACCTCTTGAGGAAACCGCCTGTCGTCATATCGATGTCGTACATACATTTTACTGTTTGTTCATTCGTTGCAAGGACGCAAATGCCACGTACGAATACGTCATATTTGCTTACAAAGCGAAATAAGGCAACACAAGAACACTTAATTGATTAAATTGGCTATTGGAACGAGTATATTTACGAATTTGCGTTCACGAGTGTGGTGAATAGTGAGTTTCAACATAAAATTGCGTTATAATTGAACGAGTAATGAACAGATTCTTGCGGGAAATAATCGATAATAGAATTTATAGTGATCGCGAGTAATGTGAGTAACATTTGCAAATCGAATATTTTTTTAAATCACAGATGCAATATTATTCTATATGAAGAAAAATTTTAGAATATTAATGTTAAAAAAACCAACAGTAGCTTTTTAAGTAACAGATGTGCTCAATTTCATTGATCAGGTCATTAAATATTTCAAATAATGTTTAATATGCACATAATCGTTATCGAAATTAACGTTTGCGCATATGATATGAGATATGATATACGATATCTGAGATATGATATACGTAATGTGAAACACACTGGATAACGAATGTATGTACTTATTATTAAATGTATACTCCAACTCTCGATAGTTGCGAATATTATCGCTTCTTGGCATAGTGACTTTGTTTCTGCGCATAAAGTTTATTATTTCTTTTTTTATATTCGAAATTAGTTTACATAGTAATATCTTGATGTATGTGATATTGATATATAAAAATCAAAATGCTATAATTATTTTTGCATCATTTCTGCGTCATCATGTAAACAAAGTTAAACTTAAAATAAATTTAACAAAAAATCTAATAATAATTTTTAGATTTTTCAAATATAATTACAAAAAATATAAAAATTAAAAAAATTTGTTTAATTTAAAAAAATTGCAATAAGTAATATCCTCTATTGCAGTTTACAAAAGACATAGTTGTTTTGGAACATTCTGTGTTACTTGTTTCTTTTGTAACCAGCTATTTAGTAGAAATAAAATATGAATAGATATTCAAATATATTTTAACAGTATTTTCTGTGTGTGATATCATCGAGTGTTATCGAGTGTTATATTATTCGTTTCGCTCACTTTTGTTCGGGCATAGTTGAGAACACAAATTAGTAACACAAATGTGTTTCCTATTCAACGCTAGTGTGTGGCATACTAAACTGGCTTATATCTCATATTAACAAATGTGGTGACAAAGAAAACGTAAGTATTTTGACACCAATTCTATTCGAGTTGATATAATATTTATTATAAACATTTTTTTATTATTTATATAACATTATTTGATTTTAAAAAATATTACAATAAAATTAACTACAAATTAATTACAAACATTGATTTATTACGAAATAATTAAAATGTATATTTCTACGTAACGCGAGGATTTTTTGCTTAAATTGACCATCTTAATGTTTCATTACATTGCTGTTACGCATTTATCTACAATCGCGCTCATTGGTGCAAATAATTTTGAATTTGAATTTCAATGAATTTCAGTGAATGTCGCACGAAGATTTTCTTGGCCCTTGGGGCTTGCTAATCATAATTGTGATAGGAGTAGGAATTATTCTGATTGCATTGTTTCTATTCATTTGCTTCCTCACTCCTGGCTGTATTGGCTACGAATGCTTCAAGAAACGAAGTAAGATCAACTGTTTAATAATTATTCGTATCAAATATACTTAATTTCTAAGCAGCCTGATATAATTACAAAGTCATTGAAATCTAAGAATAGAATTAATCGTTAAATTAATACTAATCAAGGATACATGTAGAGTATGCAATATGCAAAATACGCATATGCAAAATATTTAATATATATAGATATGTATCCCTTTCTGTTCTCTGTTTCCACTTTCCACTTCTTCCATTCTCCCCTCTTTCTCATGTTTTGTTTTTCAGTCATGTATTTGAATTCTATAAGTGTGCATATATAAAGAATGTATACAGCAAAACAAATAATTACATTTCTGAAATTCATATCATTTTTCCAAAAATTTACAAAATAAATAAAATTGTGGATAATTTTATACATACATTATAATATCCTTAATGTTATAAACGCAAAAATTAAAATTGAAAGAATTCATGCATTTTTGTTTCAATCGTGGGCATTTTTTAAAGTCTAGGATTGTAAATTTTTTCTGGAAATATAGCATTTTCTTTAAATTTATAGATAATTCCTCGCGCAATTATCTATAATAATTTAACAAAATAGCTGAAATAAAGATTCCAAAATAAAGGGACGTTAAAACAAAGATTGGAAAAATTTTTGCGAGTTTCTAATATTATTTTTTAATTTTTAGAAATAAGTAATGTAAGTTGTATTGAACTATACAAAAATAGTTAAATTGTGTTGGAATTTGTTTCAAGTAGAGTTATTTAAAATTTTCTATGAACTATAAAGAAAATTAAAGTTTTTAAATAATGAAATATATCATAAAGTTAACCACACTAATTGTTTAAATAAAGTTTTTTTTTCCTTAGTTTTAAATTTTCAATTATAAAATTTATATTAAAATCACATGAAAATTTTAAAACATTCTAGAAAGTATTTAGAATATATTTTTTTATAATTTTGAAAAAGAGACTAACTTTACAGGGATAAAACAATTATTTATACTCTATATAATTTTGTCTCGGAAAGTTATATTTATTTTGAATGAAATATTTTGTATGGTAAAAAAAATAACTTGTAAATTTTATTATTACTTTACAAATTACGCCATTGCATGACGTCATATGACACATATATGCACTTGATGCAAATGAATGCTGTTTCTTTCATTTCCTCTACTACGTTATATAATTACTATATAATTACATTAATTAGTTACCACAATGCACAATATTAGCCAATATTATTAGAAACATCTAAACAGCATTGTCACTTTTACATACTTTTTTTACATATTCTTCGTACGAAAAAATTTTTTATTAAATTTTTCATAAGTTTTTTAATAAATTAAAAAATTTATATTACATTTACCACGCTGTATTACATAATCATTATATAATAGAGAATAGAGTCTGGATATTCGTGCCGCAAGCGGAGCACCGCTGTGTGCGAGTGAGTCGAATGCTCGCTAAAGTGAGATAATAACATTTCTCAAAAAAACCCGATGCTCGACTTGACGTAATCTGAATTAATGATTTTGGCTAAAATAAATGATTTTGGACGCGCCGTCTATTGAACGTAAACAAAATACAAAAAACAATATGTTTGAATTTTATTATAAGTACAAATATTTCAAAACCATATTATTTTTTAAATCTTAAAGTAACATAGATTAAGTAAAACAAATACAATATATTGAAAGTAAATAATATAGTATCCAAAAAATATCAAAAAAGATAAAGAGTAATATTGCTATCTCACTTTAGCGAGCATTCGACTCATTCGCACGCAGCGGATGCTCTACGCGCGGCACAAGAAATCGCGCGAATATCCGGGGCCTAATAATGAATATATTCAATCAACAATATACTTTTCAATCAATGGACGAATGTATTTTTTGTAATAAGATTTCGTTAGCGATAATTTCTATTACTATCTAAAATTGTTTGAGTAAGAAAAATATTTAAATATTTAAATAGATGTCGAAATATATTATTCTATAATATATCGTAAAATAGAAATTCATATCGAATAAAGAACAATAGTGTATGCTTAAGTTAATCAAGAACATAAGTTAATTCAGAACAAAATGGATACAATATCCTTCAAACATTTTTTTATAGGAGACAAGAGCGTGCCTTTGCGAACAAAGCACCAAGAAATAGGAAACTTAAAATTAAACGATATCAGCTATAGATCATGGAGACTCGGTAGTCTATATGAAAATGACAATAATGGTATAAATATTTTACTATTAAACTATACGCTTTTTAGATTATATTTTATATTTTATTATATTCTATTGTTAGATAAAAATTGTTATATTATGATAAAAGTTGGATGAGTAAGAAAATTATTTACGAACGAATCAATATGTACTGCAATATTGATTTGTCATTTCTTACACATTACTTTAGATATAAAAATATATTATCAATTATATATATTTAAATTATATTTCAACACATTTATAATCTAATACATATATATACATACTAATACTTATACACACAAAAAACATTTTGTATTTGTGTTAAAATCGATCGTTGTTAAAATTTTTGTGTTATTAAATAACCTACATATTTATATATAAATTTAACACATGTCTACTTTGTTAACTGACCTTAACAAATATAAAATGTAAAATTATTAAAATGATTTAAGAAATGTGTTAAAATAACATAATTCGTACGTATTTATTCAATATGTTAAAATTTACAAAAAAAAAATATTGGTTTTATTCTATAACAGGAGTGAGGATGACTTGTTATTATTCTTTGTGTGGTTTCGGCACAGTCTTGAATTTTGACGCGTCTCGACATGTTATTTTATCATAAAAATTATGTTAATTGTAACACACAATTAACTTCAAATTAAAATCAAGAGTACATTTCTTTTTTGTTAAAATATTAATATAGTGTCGGTGTTACTATTTAACACATCCATATTATGTTAAATTAACACAAAATTTTGAGTGAACCGTTTGGGACATGCGATTTATGTTAAATTCAACACATTTTTTCCAACAGTGCATGCACGCCGTACATACACCCATACATAAAACAGCACACACATGTACACAACCATATACATGTCGACATAGCACATGCATGCTCATACGCATACATTATCTATATATAATAAGATGATTTAATTCTGATTTCTTTTTTATTTTTCTCATAAATATCATACAGATGAAAAATTTGTATACTTTTTTAAAAAATTTGTTAATTAAAATTTTTTAAACCTACATAGAAAAAGAAAGAGATCTTAAGTCAAGAAATTAGAGATCTTAACTCAAGAAAAATATTGTCATATATAAGTAAAAATATTATAATTCTTTAAAAAATTTAATCTTGCTTAGATTAAATTTGTATTAATGGAAGTATTACGTTTGCACAATTCAGGAAAAATCTTGTATATGAAAACAATATGATATTTTATATTATAATATTGTTACTTATATAGGAGAATATCTATATTTGCATCTATACTAAACTTTTTCTAAGAAGATTATAATATTTTTGCTTACATATGAGAATAAATAATTTTAATTTAAAACTAACTTTTTTCTGTGTAAATGTGCAAATTTAATATATATTTGTTATATTTTTGATATTGATTAAAAACTCTTTAATTATCCTCACGCGAATTATATATTGCGAAAAACATCACCTCAGAGATCGAATCTGGATCGATTTATTCGATTATTTGATATCGAATTATCATAGAACCACGTTAAAGTCTGCTAAAATTAAGTGGCGCGTAGTTGGTGATATAATTATTTGAATTTAATTTATATAAAAATTTAGTAACCAAGATCCATCCACGCATGCACGCACGCACGCACGCACGCACGCACGCACGCACACACTCCACACATAAAACATATATTTAACGTAAATTATTCAACAGTATACTGTGGTAAATAATATTTATATTAATTAATATCGTAGGATATTTAGCTATTTCATATTTTCTGTAATCTTTAGGTATAGAAAAAGACTGAAGTTACAAATGAACAAAATTATCTTATTATTAAAAAATATAACTATAACATATATTTATCAATAAGGCACTGATTTTAGCAAAAAATAAAGAATACTATGCTACGTAGGTACTATCATCGAAAATAGAGAATCTCATAGAGACTCGTTTAATTCTACCAATGTTCAATGTGAGAATATGGAGCGCTCTTCCACATTGGTATGTGTACAATCAGATTGAATAAAAATTCTATCATTGCGCTATTTGATGATTAATTTATTTATGAAAATTACAGAATTTGATTTATTCGGACAAGCAGAAAATGATGGAGTTTCCTACAGAATTGACAATGAGTTTGCAATATTTACCACCTTACAATGATATTATTACCGGAAAGCTCGTTATCGGTATTGAAGTGCGTTATCAGCATTTTATAATACAAACAAAAACTTTTCATTAATAATTAATATTAGATATAAATCTTTTCTGAAAAGGTCTTATACTGGTCTATACAGAATGTCCCAAAACTCCCGCATTTGGAGTACACTACGTGATTTTTTATGCTAAAAAAAATAATTTTTTCCTTTAATAAAATTGCGTGCGACGAGTAATTTTTATAGTAAATTAAATTAAAAGTGACGAATAAGCGTGCGTATGTGCGTAGCGGTCAGGGCCGGCACGCGTTTCTTAGGCCGGCGTAGCCTGGGACTTAATCTTTGACTTCATATACTGTATTGTTTAAAATATAATACAAGTTAAAAAATAAATATTGTTTTCATCCTTTAATGATTTAATAAAAAAATTGTCTGATTTTTATTTCGAAATAAAAATAAATGTAAATAATGTCGTGTATGAACTCGAGCATTCTATTATTTTAATTATTGCACAATATTTTAAACAATATAGTACATGAAGTCATCAAAGATTAAGTATTAGGCCGCGCTGGTCTGAAGAATGCGCGCCGGCCCTGATTGCTGCGTACATACGCGCGCTCATTCGTCACTTTTATCTGATCCAATCTGATCCACTGTAAAAACTACTTGTTACACGCAATTTTGTTAAAGGAAAAAATTGTTTCTTTTAACATAAAGAATCACGTAGTGTACTCCAAATGTGGAAGTTTTTGGGACAAAACCTCCATATGTATATAATAATCTGTATATAATTTAACATATTCTAAAGAAAATAGTCACAACAGAAGTAAAAGGCTATGCTACATATCTTACAGGCATTATATGGCCTTCCTCCGAAACAATACAATGGTACATTGGAACCTTACGTTACATTGAATATTGTAAAGCAGTCATGGAGCCACAGGAATAAACAAAAATTACATAGTTTTAGAACGAGGGGTATCAGGCATACTGCCAATCCAATCTACAAAGAGACTTTCATTATTGCAAATACAAAGCCGCAAGAAGCTAAAGTAAAATCTTCATCACATATACAATATCATTATATTATATTATATAATTATATTTTTCATTATATTTTTCATTATATTATATTATATAATTATATTATAATTTTATATATTATAATTTATATTTTTATAAACATAACTATACAAACTACAACGCGAAACATTACATTTCCTCGGCAAGTAGGATCTTAGTTGCTAAAGTTTTTAATATGAAATAAATTCAATTAATTATATTACCAACTACGTGCCGCTTTGATTTAGCAGGCTTTCAATGTGTTAATGGCTTTATAATAATTCGATGATCAATATTATTGCTATCGATTAAAATCCCTTTTATTATATGCTAAATCAAAGCGTAGTAGGTACTAAATCAAAGCACGTAATTGGTAATATAAATATATATTAATTGAATTTATTTCATATTAAAAACTTTAGCAATCAAGATCCTACTTGCCGAAGAAATATCATGTTTCGCATTGTAGTTTGTTAGTTAACATGTACTCGGTCTATATCTATGTTCATAACTATACAACTTATAAATTAATGTTTCCCAAAGATTTAATAGCATTGCACATTGCTTATTTATTGCATGAAAAATATTAAATTCAGAGACATATGATCATGTGTGCAAGTTGCATATGTGCAATATGGTTCTATGTGCAAAGTGACAAATATGCAATGATGTTTTATAGACAATTATTTCCCACAATTGAGAATATGTGTAACCGGAAATATGTGCACTGAAGTATATACAAGCCATAAAAAAACAAATAATAATCCGAGATAGATTTTAAAGAATATATCATAAAGAGCATTATTCAGTGGATTAGACCGTGGATAGGAATCTAATAATATATTTTTTATTGAATTTATATCAATAAATTTGGAATAACGTTGTTTATATTACTATTACTATTTACCGTTATTTTGAAAAGACTTGCAACACATCTTAAGCAGCTTAAAGCTATAGTTCAGCGTTCGGAATTAAACCGACGGCACACGGTGCTCTTTTGGCTACTGGATTATTTGCATGTTCCTATGCTGGTTATTTTGCTACTATGCTGGAAATTGTATAGCCTGCTGGTTAATCTGCTGAATTTTCGGATAGATCCTATTACATACTATTTTTCTTGTGTGATCTTGTGCTAGCTCACTTTGAAAACAATCAAGACACAATTTTAGATCACATGATCAAAATATTCCCTTTGAATATCAGATATTCTATCCTTCCTCTATTTCTTCACTTCTTCTTCTAGTTCCATCATTTCCTCACATATTCTATCATTCTATATTCCTAATTCTTCTAATAAGTAAATTCACTCCTCAATTTTTCAAATAACATTGTACGAATACTATCGCAGATATCTCGCCGTTGCAGCTACTGTCGATTTCACAAACGTCGCGCATCGGCAGTATTTGCAGCACTTTTCTATGATTAAAGATAATTTAATTGCAATTTTATGGTAATGTACCATAGTGACAATGATTTGTTCCATGTTTCAAATATCTTCAATTAAATGGCGTCAAGTGCCTTCTATAAAATTCTAGCTATAGAGCCAGCATGAAAACTCGCACTGTGTGAAGTTCAATTAGCAAGACAGCCAGTACAGCGCTGCCATCACAACAGCAAGCATGCAAATCCAGCAAGAAATCTAGTAGCTAAAAAAATGTGCCGCCGGCTTTTAATTGCACATTTCGGTCCGATTTCAGAGGTTTTTTCTACTACTGTTCTGAGATCGAATTGAATGGCTATGCCTCAGAAGCATCGCCGTATGAGAAATATACTATCTGTATGTGAAAAACAAACTATCTACTATACTATACCATACTAACTATCCGTATACACCTTTCGTCCCAAATTGTCATTTAAATGTCTTCTTTGCTAAACTATTTTTATTTTTACAAATAAATAAAACGTTGAATTTTCTATTATTAATATACTACATTGTGCTATATAAGATTTATTTCAAATATAATGAGTCAAATATAAAAAAATATAAAAAGTATGGAAAAACATTTCAGACTGTTCGAAATTACCATAATCACGCCTGAGTGCGTGATGCGGAACACGCGAAGCGCGCGTGATGATCCGCGACGATTACTCTAAATCATCCGATGGCGCCAGGTAGCTCGTCCATAACTACTACGCAGAAGTAATTATACTTATCAGCCACCCTTCGAGAGTGGCGTTGTTTTGCAATCGACAGAACGTATGTGTAAGCTATCAATTGATCGAAAATTACATGATTCGTTCTATCAATCATTGATAGAACGAAATCGATCGGATAATCCTGCAAGCTTCTCGCAAAGCTCTCGTTACCAAAATTCTCAGTCAGTTGAGCAGGATCTCTGAAGAAAATAACCGTGCTCTTGTCGTCAAATTCAATGCTCTTGTCGTTCTTTATCGCTCTTGTCGTATTTATTACTGAAGCTCATGTCGTAATTTACTTGTTAATTTCACTCGTCTCGTAATAACATGTAATAACACGTTTTACGTAATATTATATTTTAATCGTTGTTGCGAGAGGCTTTCCAGCGAAGCATTCTGAATCATAGCGAATTCTTGGTTTACGGCCGCGTTCAATTCTTGAATCGCGATTCTTGATTGAAAGTAATGTGTGACGTTTCTCTATCACCACATAATGATTCAAGTGCCTTCGAATTCGACAAGAATATTTATTGCGAGCATTTTCAAAGAGAATATAAGTGCGCATATCTCAGGGATAAGTGCACATATCTCAGATTGACGATGCAGCACGTAATCATTCATAAAGTTCAATCCAAGTACAAGAGTTTGCGAACATTCTCTGAAAACGTTGCGAACATTCTCTCAACATATTGCGGACATTCTCTCATCACGCAATTCGTACGAACCGCGCAAATCAGTGCGTGCAATCTACCTAGCGAACATCTATTCTACTTTCTCAAAGTGTACGCAACCGAACCCTACATCTCATTGTAAAACTTTGACTCATTAAACTAGTGTGATCTGTCTCAAAGAAATCTCGTCACCCATCGAATTCTCAGTCGAGGGTCGTTTTAGCGAACGGCGTCTTAACTCTGCACATAAATTTTTGACAAAAGTTTTATAGCTTCGAGAAGAAAAGATAATATTATTCATTTAATTGTAAATAGCGCCACTTTCGAGATTTTTTATGATCATCATTTTTTTTTAATGGAATCGTATTTTTTGTTTGCAATATGATTTATCTAGTTATTCTGAATATAAAAGTATTATGCACAAATATCAAAAAGTTAATAATTTATGAGATATTTTGTACTATTCCGTCGTATTCCGTCGTATAAAACATAAATAAATCACTTTTTAGTAAACATATCTTAATATTTTTCTACACAGAATAATGATATGAATCAATTGATGTAAAGAAAATATCAAGTGCTTTTCAAAGTTGCTTTTCGAAGAAACATACGTAATTGTATACTGCAAAATGCATAATTTTCTGGAAAGCAATTATGTGTTTTCTTTATACTAATTAACTCATCTCACTATTCTGTGCACAAGTATTAAGATACATTTATCAGAAAATGATTAGTTTACAAGATATTTATTTTTTATGTTAGAATATGACAGAATAAAATACGAAATATCTTGTAAACTATTGACTTTTTGAAAATGCGAGCGTGGCATGGACCAGGCAGCGCACTGGTCTACTATGTTATAGGTCCTGGATTCGATTTCCAGTAGAACCAAAAATGTTTTCATACGCTCGTGTCTTCTTTTCGGTGGACTGGCAAAACTGTCAAGAGTATTTTTGCGGAAATCTTTCTTAATCAAGCTATTAGGATTTGGCATGAAATGGTAAGTCCCGTATGCCTGTGTACAATCTACGTGCGCACTACAGGTATATGCGAAAGAGGTAAGCCTAGGTCCGACTTGGATCACTGATGATTGACTTTTTGATATTTGTGTCTTAATACTTTTATATCCAAAAGAACCAGAGAAATCATATTTCATAAAAAAATATATACCATTTAAAAAAATGGCGACCATAAAAAAATCTCGAAAATAACACCATTTACAAGACTTTTAAGACTTCTACGATTACTATTTTCAAAAAAGTTAATATGTTTACGAGTGTTATTCGTGTCATCATACATTTTTAAATGCCAACGTTTCGTGAATATTGCAGTTAAGTTCATCAGGGTGAGAAGCAGCTACTGTGCTGCTTCTCCGCTTTAGTTCCCTTATATGAAAGGAGGATATGAGAAGAGGATAGGAGTGGAGGAAAGCGGCTGTAAGAGAGTAAAGAGGGAGAAGCTAAAATCGGCTAAAACTATTACGATTTAGCCTTTCTAAAACGTTGTAAGGACAAGAAGATCGTTTCCAAATTCTTACAATTCAAAGAGCATTTAAGAACTCATAAATCAAAAGACATCCTTCAAAAAACGGGCCTCATGTTTACTAATAAATGCATCCACTTTACTAAGTTATAAATAAATAAAATTTTTCAAAAGTCTTTTAAACTCTTCCTATTCCTCTCACCCACAATGTCCGCTACGATAGGACATTTGGCAGAATTTAGACTGCATTACATACGAACAGAACATCCACGCACATGTTACGGAACGACAGAAACAAAAATTTAAAGATCTAAGTCCAGACAACAATTCCTTATCTTCTCTATTAAGTACTGTTAAAAACTTGTCCAATAGAAACCTCTCACAGGATACCATTTCTGCGCTGGCCAAAGACCCGAATTTTGCAATAGCATTCAATAAGATCCCAAGAGGAGATCATCAGTCAAATAGATCTATCTACTGACTTCCACCAGAACAGATAGTATCGGCAATATTCTTTCCAAAGCCAAGCTTCTACTATTAAACATCACTAAACAAAAACGACTCATCTTCAAGAACTGAACAAAGACACTGACATTATCGTATTATCAAAAGAAAGGTAATACGATAGTCATCAATATATCAGATTATAAAAACAAAATAAAGACTCTCCTTTCTGACAAGACATACTCGAGACTCGGCAAAGACCCAACTGACTTTATTATGCGAAGTATCAAGATCTTAAGAAAAAAGCAATATTTTAGACGAAACTAAAAAAAAAATAAAACTCACTAATTCCCTTTCATCAAGACTATACGAACTATCTAAGGTATACACTTAATGTTTCTTTCAGATTAATTGTCAGCACCATAAATTCCCTATCATACAACCACATTTTAGTTTGAAAACTACAACGCTTCACAGTAAACACTGAATCATATATCATCAACTCGACGGATTTTGTACAAAATCCAAAAATACCAATTATTTCTTTGAGACATGTTGGAAAATTTTGATGTAGAATCGTTGTTCACATAAGTTCCAATTAATGACATGCTAGACATAATTAAATCCTCATATGAAGTCCGCTCCGCTCTCATTCCCCTCATCAAACATTATTTAAAAATCACATCTTTCTCCTATAATAATCAATTCTATGAACGAACTTCAGGTGCAGCTATGAATTCCCCAATTTCTTCTGTAATCGTTAATATCTTCATGGACAACTTCGAGAAAGAAACTCTATGCAAAGCGTCAAAGAAACATGATTCCTGAAATTTGATTCCGCTATATAGACGATACTTTTGTAATTTGAAGATATGGTAGAGCAAAACTAAGAAAATTCCTAATTTTCTTCAACACTCAACATCCCAATATCCGCTTTATAAGGAAGAAAATAGAAGACTCCCCTTCCTGGTGACTAAGAAAGCTGACAATACTTTAGGCCATCACAGACTCAATCACTTAAAACTAACTTTACAGCAGAATAGACACGACAAAAGAAATATAAATAAAATAATCAGACAATCAATAAAATAAACAAGAGAGTTAGAGGCTCAAATATCACTCGACGAAATGGACAGAAAAATCTATTTCATCCTCCCATATGTAAAAGAAATGCAACATTTGAACTATTCAGACCTCTCAAGAAAATAGAACAAATTTTGACAAATCTTAAAGACCAAAGACTCCCACTCAGCTCAGCAAGAGTGTACAAAATACCTTGCTTATGCAACAAAGTATTGGAGAAACCTAGAAGAATGGTCAACGTATGTATAAAAGAACATTAACGCGATGTCAGATTAAAACACATCAGTATTATCAGAACATTGAAATAGAATATCAAATACTATTTGACAAAATAATCACAATAACTGCGACTACTTCATATTTCCCAAGGAAGTACAAAGAAGCTATAGAGATTCAAAAACATTACGACAACCTAAATAGAGATAATAACTATCAATGTAAGTGACATATGGAAAATCACATATGGAAAATCTCCCAATTGATCGAAAGACTTCCCCCACTCACCTATTCTCTCTTTATCATAGTTTTAGTCAACCTTCCTTCCTCTCTTTTATCTTGTTCCTCTACTTTCCTCCACTTCCTTTCATATAGCGTATAAAAGAACTCCAGCGAAGAAGCAGCAGACTATTCCTCGCTCTAATGAAGTAAACTGCAATGTTCACGAAACGTTGGCATTTAACAGTCTATGATAACACGAATAATACCCATAAACTTATTAACTTTTTTGAATACCATTTACAATTGAAGGAATTGATAATATTATTATTTTTCCCTTTCGAAGTTATTATTACGTCCAGCTCTCTCAAAAAAGAAATTAAGAAAAGAGATAAACAAAGTATGAATGGCCTCGGAAGGATGGCACAGCTGCTCTCTCAAATGTTGAAACAAACTCTCGAGTCGCACTGTATATGCTCGGCACTGGATCAACGATAAAGAAACGCTATGACACTATTGTGCAGATATACATTCATCCGTCGTTTTTTGGTCGAGAAGTTTAAAGAAAACGATTTAAAAGAAATAAAAGAAATTAAAATTTAACTTAAATATTTAATAAACATAAAAATTATACATGATTCAAAGGAGCAAAGAGAGTAACATGTATCCAAAGGTGTGTGAGCATGTGTGTGTGTTGCGTGCGTGCGTGCGTGCGTGCGTGCGTGCGTGCGTGCGTGCGTATGTGCGTGAGCGTGAGCGTGAGCGTGAGCGTGAGCGTGAGCGTGAGCGTGAGCGTGAGCGTGAGCGTGAGCGGAGCGTGAGTGTGAGCGTGAGCGTGAGCGTGAGCGTGTGCGTGTGCGTGCGTGTGCGTGCGTGCGTGCGTGCGTGCGTGCGTGCGTGCGTGCGTGCGTGCGTGCGTGCGTGTGTGCGTGCGTGCGTGTGTGTGTGTGTGTGTGTGTGTGTGTGTGTGTGTGTGTGTGTGTGTGTGTGTGTGTGTGTGTGTGTGAGAATAATATCGTGGGTGTTACATTGATGCAGAGTCAAGGTAGGATTTCAACGGATGGATCATGTAATTATTAAGTTGAGTTTTCTGAACAATGATCCTACCCTGATCCTACCCTACAATATTAATCCTTTAATTATCTTAACAATTACGATATTTTAACATGAGATTAATTATAAGATTTATCAATAAAATGACACATAATGCACATTAATGAAAATCTATATGTATATGAGAATATAAATGTAAATGTAAATTATAATGAAAATTAATATTCGAGAGTTAGGAGGGAAATAGCCTTAATTTTCTTCTGGAGGTGGAATTATTAGGTCGAGAGAATGGAAGAATTATTCTTCGAAATCAGGGAAAAAAAGTTCTTCGTCATGAAAGATAGGATCGGGGGATAGGACTCGGAAATCAATAGGAGATTCTGATTCGAATCTATGAACGGGGGAATAACTTGGCTCTATTGTGAAAATCAAATGTTCTAACGGATTGGTAGGCAAGTCAGGAAGGGAAAAAAATTGTAATGTTAGATTAAGGAGGGATTCTAGAGCTGGGATGGTTAAGGTTGATTGCGACGGTTCGGTTGGTTTTCTTAAAATTTATTCTGTTTATCACTCTTGAGCACCCGTCTTGCCCGCCCCTTCCGGCAATGACGGATATGTTTAGGAGACCGCTTAGATCGTTGAAGTTTAGAAGCCAATACTCTTGATCAATTCACTACAAGGAAAAAGGGGAAATAAGTAAAGAGAACAAATTAAGGAGAGAGAAAGAGGAAAAAGAAGGAAAGTTCTAATTGCTAATCATAAACCTGGAGAAGCCATGAGTAGGACAAAATTAGAATGAGAAATAATAAAAAAAGAAAGATTCACCGCTTTATTCGGCGATTATGAACCTTAAGAGCCCTCTGTAATACAAATAATCTGAAAGACCTTATGGCGGAAAGTGAGATAGAAAGGAAAGATTCACCGATTTATTCGGCGACCATGAAAATAAGATAGAAAAAAAGAAACTAGATAAATCTAAGAAACTAGAAGATCTAAGAAAGATGAAGAAAAAGAAATTAAAAGAAGATCCAAAAAGATTTATAACCAAGATTAAATTGAATTTAATTGAAGACTTACTGCTTGTTGACCAGAGAGTTTGACGTAAAGAAAATTCTTAAAAGGCCTCGCTTCCCTCCCAGAAAGTTATCATTGATTGCGGTTCGTAAGTTTTACTGACTTTAAGTTAAAATGTCGAAAAAAAAATTGACTGGAAATGAAATGTATAAACGAATGAATGAATGACACAATATGATTCTAAAAAAGGTTGATGAAATATGCTTGTTCGTAGCCCAGAAAGCTTCATTTATATAAAATGAGTAGGATCTGATTTTTTGTTCAAGAGGAGTGACGATCATGAGATTCTGAGATTGGGTAGAAGTGTTGTTTAGATATCATTACTTGTTCATGCCTGTCATATGTCTGTGTGCAACATTCAGACTTGCAACATTCTGATTTGAAAATTAATAAAAATTCTTTGCGTATTCCCTTTAAATAAAAAAAAATTGTTATAATATATGCTTTAATAGTAGGAGCAGTTACAAACCTTTCTCTTACTTCTTGAAACACTCATATTAATTTTCACAAGAGTACTGTTGCGGATATTGCAACCAAAGTACGTAAAACTTATATTGCCGTCATATCGCTGACCAGCCAGATCCCAAAGATTCTGGCTAAACTATATAACGGTCCTCGCGTCTGTGCGGTATCGTGCGATTTCGGGTGCGCGGGCGTCGATCTGCTGGGGTTAACTGAATTAGATGACTCAGATATTGGGAAATTAACTCGTGACGTCCGTGTCCAATATGGTCGCCATGATAAAGACACTGTTGCATTCTGTCATAAGTGTAACCTACAAGTTATACAGCTTTTGTTTTTTTGTTTGTGATTTTGTTTAAAAGTATTAAATAATACTTATTGTGAAGATGCGTTTAAGTAGTTCGAGATATTTGTACATTTGCAGACTGTTCCTATCAACACGTAATTTTATCAAAGGTGAAAATTTATTAAATTGTGGTCATTTGGCATATGGCATAGCAGAACAAACGAAAAATTGTTTTTATTTGCAAATCTCTAACATGAGAGATCCATCACATCAAATAAAAATTATTTTAAGCATGAATGGGCAAATAAATTTAGCCGAATGCACATGTAAGACTGGTTTAAGTGCAAAGTGTAAGCATATAATTGCTGTGTTATTATTTTGCAATCGGTAAGCAATATGCATATAGGTATTATAATTAATTAATTATGTACATATGTAATAAAATTTAAAGGAATAATTAATTAAATTTTTATAAATTTTAACGTTTAGTTTTTTACAATTGTTACATTTGCAATATAATTTAGCATTTATAAACAAAGTATTTCTTTTTACTTCAGAAAAGACATCGAAGAATTAGATCAAATATCTTGTACTGATATGAAATGTGTGTGAAATTTCCCTCACATAGCAGTATTGGACTCATATAAGGCAGCTCCTCTAGCAGAGCATAAATGCTTTAAGGTTGAAGAACCAAAAGAGAGTGAGAAGAGCTCATTCATTAAATCTAAATTATCTATCATTCCATCTATTATTCCATCATCATCTATAATACATTTGTAAGATATTTTTCATAAATTATGAGATGATACAAATAATATATAATGGAATAATATGATAATCATAAAGTAAAAATAAATTTATTAGATAACTTTAAATAGAATTTTTTAAAACGATTTTTTTAATTGGAAACATTTCATTGCATTATATTTCTTTATAAAGAGATTTACAAATATATGATTAAATTTTGTCATACACTAATTTTGTGCAAATTTTTCATTAAGTAAATTTAACATAAAATAATTACAAATAATAGTCTTTTTTATAACATTTTTTAAATTTACACGTTCATTAATAGGACAATTATATATTTTACTTTTTACAATTAACAGTTTAATGTCAATATAATAAAATATATACTTTTAATATTTTTTAATTGTATCAATAAATTTATATACATCACTGTTGGCTTTGTTATTATTTGATACATTTTTTTCTAAATAATTAGGTGGAAAACACAGTCCAAAAAAAAAGGACCTTGATTCAAGAAGATTTTTCTTTGCCAGATATCTTCTCTAAGATATACGCTATTGTGGACAATTTACCATCAGCACAAATGTTAGAATTATCTAACATGTTTTTAAATATACCACAGAAAGAGTGTTATACAGTTTGAATGGATAGCTTTTCGAAAGATATAGTTCATTTATGCATAGAAACTAAACGTTGTTTTGTGGAAAAAAGAACGTCAATTCAGAATTACAGGATCAAGATGCTACCAATTGCTAACTTATTAAAAAAACCCAGATTGGCAATAAAAATCATTAAACTATTTCTATCCTAAAGAATTTACAAACAAGAATGTGAGACACGGGATAGAAAATGAATCGTTTGTGCGACAAAAATATAGAGAAATGACAAAGTATACTGTAATCGAATGTGGATTAGTAATTTCTGTTGAAAATTCCTGGATCGGCTATACGCCTGACAGTATTATTTTTGAGGATAAAAAAATCTGTGAAATTATTAAAAATAAAGTGTCCTTTTGCAGAAAAAACTTCAAATATTTATGATATAGTACGAGAGGAAAAAAATATTATTGTAGATTCATCAAATAATATATCCTTAAAAACTAAATATGCTTATTATGCTCAATTGCTGCAATTTGGAATGGCTATTTTAAATCTCAAACAAACAGATTTTGTTTTATATTCTTCCGATCAAAGCATAATTATTCTGCCAATAATTTTTGATGCAGAATATGCTAAACAGTTACTTTCTACTCTAAAGATTATTTATTTTAATGATATGTTACATTATATTTGTGAAAAAAATTAATATATTTTTAAATATTTTGAAATTTTATATATGTTACTAATTTATGTTTGTTAAATTTAGTAAATGCACATATTTTGAAAATGAATATTTCTTTTGTTATAAAACTTGTAAACATATAATACAAAATATACACACATATATATAATATAAGAATAATAATGTTAATATTATTAATTTATATATAAATAGCAAATTAAAATACAAATTTATCATCTGTGAAGATTGGAAAACTTAGATTTATTATTGCTGAATTAAAAATATTTGTTCGATTTTAGAAATGAGACCTTTAGACATTTTGTCACTTAATATCTTGAATGTTTTTAATCTTTGATTTGTTCTTTCTATATGTGCACAAGCTATTTTAGCGTTTAAAGAATTTCTTCTTTTGAAAATCTTTTCTTTTTTCTTAAGAATAATTAGCTTTATACTATTTTGCAGACAAATATTATCTATAAGAAAGCCTTTATCTATCATGATAACCTTGCCTCTTTGTAAAAGATTTATAAGATTATTTTGCTCGAAAATTGCTTTATCAGATGTTTTACCACCATAAGCACGACTAATAAAACTAATTAGACCAGCTGGAATTACTCCTGTCATAAATTTTACTAAATAAATTTTAATATGTCGATTTATAATTTGAATATATTATTGTTTGACAACAAATATTTTTTTTTTTTTAATTGGAATCTCTGTGCAATCTAAAATAACTCTAACATCAGGGAAGTCTATAAAACAAAGTGGAATATTTTTCTGAATTTCTTCTTTAGAAGGAAAATGTATAGCATATGTTAAAATATTACTTAAAAGAGTTAACATTTGCAGAAAAATATTTCGTATGTGTACAACAGAAATGCCTTTGAAGATAGATAAAGCTGAATAAGATAAATTCATTTTCAATTTAACAAAAGTTAGTATAACTTTAGTACGATAATTGTTACAGAAACATTGTGTTATTTTATGAACGGAGAAGAATTTGAGTACAATGTATGGGATTGAAAGTTTTTTATTATTAAATACTATTGTTGAAATTTTGAACGAAATATATCCAAATCCTTGTTAGAGTAGTATCGATTTGGATAGCAACATTACAAAAATTTGTTCGCTTTTGTATAAAATTTTGATCTTCAATTTGCTTATCATGATAAACCTGGCATTCCTCTGCAAAGATGCCAGAGCAATTTTCCATTTCAACATTTTTCTTCTGATTCTCCAGTTCTTCTATTTTTTCTTCTCTTCTATATTTTCTTTTCTGTCTTTCTTTATTTGCCAATTTTTGCTTTTCTGTTTTGCTTTGCTGTTTTTAATTTTGGAAAGGTTACATGATGGCACAGCGTCTGGTTTTAAAATTCGTAATTAAACTGATACATCTATAAAATGCATTTATTATTCAATTATTGTTCTTATACATAACAAATTAGATAATATTATAATTTTATTTATTAACGATAATTTTTTACACAACAAGTTGTTTCCTTACCAGGAAACTTGTAATCGCTCCTTTTAAAATGCAAACTGCACACAACAGAATATCTTTTAACTATTTCCATTTTTAGTATCCTCTGCCACTCTATGCGAACATCTCTTTTTTCTAAACTTCCGAATGCATTTTCCACTGTAATCATTATTTTTCCTAGTTTAGGAAAATAATGGAAGCAAACAGTCGGCTCTTTCAAAGCTAAACTGTTACAACCATATACACTACAATATGTTTTGCTTTCGTCATTCTTGGTGAAAATCTCACTCCTAATTCGTCATTCATTTTCTGCGTGTGCACAAATATTTCAAATGCTTAAACATACTCTTCACAATAAGTATTATTTAATACTTATAAACAAAATCAAGCTGTATAACTTGTAGATTATACTCATGACAGATTGCAACAGTGTCCTTATCGTGGCGGTCATATTGGACACACGACGTCACTAATTAATTTCCAAATTGGATACACTAAATTTATTTACGTTGTTAGTATATATATATATATATATATATATATATATATATAGTTAATATATATATAGTATATATATATATATATATATATATATATATATGTATATATATACTTCGTTAAATAAAAATGTTTAATCACTGCACGGAATTTGTCTTTTTCCATTTTTACAACTGCTACCATGCTCACTTCCAATGTCTGCCACATGTAAACTAAGCGTCGCTTTTGGCTGAAACTTGGTATGAGGCAGTTTGAATAGTGTTATAAATATGTTTGTATAGTGCCTTTCTGGCCATATACTACACAGTTCATTGTGGCGCTATCTCGCAAAAATTTACCTGACTTATCGAATGATCCTCGTGTACATATATTAGGTGTACAAAAAAGTTCTGAGTTTTTTTTGTAAAATTCAATCTTTATTCAAAAACAAACAAAAAAATATTAATCAGCGAAATATTCCTCGTTTGCATCAACGACTTTTTGCCATCTTTCGGATAGCTTGCGAATTCCTTGACGATAGAAGCTCACCGGCTTCGAAGCGATAAGGAATCATCAATGCATTTTCATATCTCTTCAAATCTCACGAAATGTGTATCAGCCAAATGATACTGCAGCGACCGAAATAGGTACTAATCGGAAGGCGCCATGTCTGGGCTATACGCCGCGTGCGGGAGTTCCCAGCCTAACGCAAAGATATGGTCCTTAGTCGCTTTCGCAACATGTGATCAAGCATTGTCATGAAGCAAGATCACTTTACGACGTCCTTGGCCAGTAAATGGCCTCTTTTCTTCTAATGCATCACTCAAATTGGTCAATTGTTGTTGGTAGCAGTCTGCCATAATTGTTTCACCTGGTTGTAACAACTCGTAATACAACACACCTTTCCAATCCCACCAGATACAGAGCAAAACCTTCTTGACGTGGATATTGGGCTTTGGCATCGATGTCGAAGGTTGACCAGGGTCAACCCATGATTTTCTACGTTTAGGGTTATCATCAAGAATCCACTTTTCATCGCCTATAATGATTTTGTGCAGAAAATCTTTTTTCCGGAATTTTGAAAGCAAAATGAGTGCAGTGTCACGCCGACGATTTTTGTTGTCTTCGGACAATTCATGCGAAACCCATCTGCCTTCCTTCTGAACCTTTCCCATCGTATGTAAACGTACGGAAATGGTTTGCTGCGTAACGCCAAGCTGTTCTGAAAGCTCCTTTTCAGTTTGCGCAGAGTTTATATCCAGCAGTGCTTGCAATTCGTCCGTTTCAATCTTTTGAGGGCGTCCAGCACGCGGTTCATCTTCAAGATTGAAATCTCCTTGGCGAAATTTTTGATATCATCTTTTACATGTAGTATGACTTACAGCGTTCTCTCCATATGCAGCACAAATCATTGTAGTGGCTTCAGCAACATTTTTCTTCAGATGAAACGCGAAGTGAATGGAAAATCGAATATGCTCTTTTGTTATTGCCATCGTGAACACTACTGATTTTTTAGGTTATGTGCATCAAACGCCAAACCGTATGGCATTTTAGAAGGTCAAATCAACACTTTAAAACCGCAAAAGGGCGGGAAGATATATAAAATTTAAATTGTTATTTCGGTTGTATGAAATCTAAATCTCAGAACTTTTTTGTACACCTAATACATACTCACCGTCATTGATGCGTTGAGCAAGTACGCCTGAGCTTAAGAGCAAGGTTGGAAGTGAGACAGCTAACGTTAAGATAATTCGAGAGAGTGGAAGATGCACGAGAAACTTGCAAACGGATATGGGGAAGGAGTTTTACAATGCCGATGTGCAGAAACTCTTGAAAAAACACAACGTTAATCATTATTCTACGTATACGGTGTTGAAGGCATCGATCGTCGAGCGATTCAATCGCACGCTTAAGAATGACATGTGGAAGATGTTTACGCTCAACGACACTTATAAGTGGGTCAATGCGTTACCTCGTGTCAGATTAAACGCGTGCAAGCATCGCACTATCGGGATGCGACTCGCTGACGTAACTCCCGCAATCGCCAAAAGACTCTTGGACATGGTGTACAGCGCGATAAAGATCACAGGTCCAGCAAAATTCAAAGTAGGCGATTCGGTACGCGTGAGCAAGTACAAGACAGTTTTCGAAAAAGGTTACACGCCAAATTGGACTACCGAGGTGTTTAAGATCGTTAAAGTGCAGCATACTAATCCCGTAACCTATCTCGAGGACTATCGCGAAAAAGCCATCGCTGGAGCGTTCTACGAGGATGAGTTGCATCGCGCGACTCATCCAGACGTGTATCTTGTGGAGAAAGTACTGCGCAGGAAAGGAGACAAGGTTACGTCAAGTGGTTGAGATTCGATGGATCGCACAATTCGTGGATAAACAAAAGCAGTGTGATTTAATTCATTTTTTTATTTTTACAATATATTAAAAATAAATATATAATGTATAAATATATATAGAGTTTTTTTCTTCCATTACATTTTCGTAAAAAATTATACATATATAGTAACAACAATGAAACTTATAATAATATATATAATACATACATACATATGTACATACATACGTACGTACATATGTGCGCACACACACACACACACACACACATACACACACACACACACACACACACACACACACACACACATATATATATATATAAATTATATATAAAAAAAATATAAAAATATATATACATTATATATACATGTATATTACAATGGAATCCGCCAATGTCCCCACAATAACGTTTCCGTCGAATCTGGTACGATGTATCTGGTACGATGACGTTTATCATCGTACGGACTCAGAGCAATTTTCGACACTGTATATACTTTGTGTAGCTTTGATTTTATACATGACTGACGACAAATCATTTCGATTTCTTCGCTCAAACACGGCGTGTAATCATCGAAAGTTATTGTTCGCGCTACGATATTATTCTTTACACTTTTCGCCTTTTAGTGTCTTTTTTACCGCCCACCTTCACCGCGTACATCTTCGCTCTGAGTCCGAAAAATTCCGTTATTATCGCACTGTTATTCTCATCCTTCATTAGACCGTACTTTTTTAGTCGCGAGAGGCATACCATATACCGTCCGTTGGATAATCGCTTGTATCGAATCTAGCGATATTGTGTTTCATCGTCTCGTACACATCATCGCATTCGATGCGATATGAGACTATCCGTGTCGGTGTATATGATCTTACATTTGTCGCGATACAGGTAACATATACTCGTGGTGAAATTCGTACAAGCAGATTTTCAATATATCGAGTATACACATACCCACATAAATCGGCCTATCAAATTTCACCTCGAGTTTACGCAGACAGTGATTAAGTTTTCCGCAAAGACGTTGCGGCTGTGGAAATTTGCGATCATTACCTCTGCGCCATAACGTCCATCCCATTTTGTTATCAATTTTACATCCACGTGATTCCGAACATTTTCCATTGTTTTACTGAATACCGCATTGTTCATCAATTTGTACAAATTTTTCTCAAAATCGTTTTTCGCACATGTTCTAAAGTGTGTATTGAGTTTGATATAATCACAGAGCCAGGCGAATTGAGCAAATTGTAATACGCAGTGTACCTTTGCGATACGAAGACCTTGGGTTACGCGCAGTGTACATTGCTGCAGGTTGATAGTGAATGACGTAGCTTCTTATCATATAACATTACGAGAAGTTTATCCTGTCGGATGGTTTATCGCGCGTCGGACAGAAAGGTATGTCGATCATGCAGATGATGCAGATACTCGAGATCGACCTCGAGAATATAATCCGTAGGCGAATCCGGAGCGATTGCGCTCGCGTCGCACGCAACGTCTTCAATCGAAATTCGGCATAGGGCAGCAGTTGACACATCACCCATCCGTAGATTGTTCACGTCGTAGTACATATACGATGACAGTTTCGACGGGTCGTACGCTTGTTATTGGCTTGCGCGTATCTGCCGGAACATTGATTCAGGTCACCGCGTATACCTCGATAAACATAATCATATCGATGTCGATGAGGAACTCAAATTTTACACGCGTATGTTTCAGCATGGCGTCCCATGTGAAACTGGCAATGTGTAATAACGAGCGGGATCGAAACTATAACTTTTGATACAACTTTCGCGGAAATTTTCAAAAACGTCGGCTAATACATCGGTTTTTAAATACAGATCGCTATATTCACCTAGGATTTCAATAGAAAACCGCTCCCAGACGTTCGCAGCGTGCGCGTAATCGTTCTCCGACACCGTATCACCGGTCAACGAACTATAGAATGATTTGCGCGGTGGTAGGAGCGTGTTCTGCAGTTTGTCCTGTCGCGTTGTCTTGTCGCGCGATCCACGTATTCATAGGAAAAGATACCTTTACGCGTCAACAAGTCAAAATCTTCATTTGATAACGTGGAAAATTCGGAACATAAAATTTTCAATTTTTCTTTCGTTAGAAAAGATGCCAATTTATCGAGGCTAGTATTTAAAAATTTGTACGAATCGATGAACCGCAGTCGTACGCAATTTCGTAAATCTGATTTCTCGGCGGTATCTTTAATGTGTTTTGTAAACGAGATGTATTTTTCTTTTATTATCGGCAGCACGTCGATCTTCGAACGCTGTAGCTATTTCCATGATGACAAAGTGCGCATCATAACCGAATAAGTTGTGAAATACTACGGGAATATGAATATTGCAATATGAATCTTTATAATTTAGATTACATTTGAATACGCGGGACTACGGTAATGACCGGTAAGATGGCAATGATCGCGTACCCGCGTGTCGTCCGATGCAAATGATTTTTCACAAATGTGGCAACGCGTCGCGCTACGATATGCCTTCCATTGTTCTCTCGACAACGTTTCCATAGGACATTCGCGGATTACAAAATTTTTATTCGATACGTCAAGTCTTCGAGTTGCCGAACGAACCACGCAACGCAATCTTCGCCGCGACGAAATCGATACGTTGATAACGCGTCATCGTATGAGCATCGCACGTAGTATCCGATGTTAAATACTTCATGCTGCTAATAAATTTACAATGCGCCTTCCTTTTCTGCCGGTTCCGTTCGCCATAGTACGCACTCCAAGTCCGCGTATATGATGAAAGGGAATCGTTCCTTATTTGTGTGGTTCTTGAATTCGAGCTACTTGTCGTCCTCACTCGGTAGTCGGATGGCGCAATCGTTCATCCGTTCGCAATTCACCGTATGCGATTGCAAGTTCTCGGATGAATTAAAATAATGTAGACATGTGCAAACGGAAAATATTATTTTTTTAGTATTTAATAAACAATTTTATAAGAGAAATAAAATTTGTTAAAATACATACCAATCGCAAAAGTATTTCTTGTGTTCTTTTTTATTTATTTGCGAGCTCACAAGGCGGGACAGGTTTTTGATGTACGAAGTGCCCCGCGTTGTTGTTGTGTGGATCCTGCACGTACAATAGATTTGCGTGTTTCTCCATTTTCTTATCTGTCAACCGTATCGGGAGTATCTTCTTTTCCTCCTCGAAGCCGTAGACATTGATTGAGATGTCGTTGAAATGTTCGAACTTTTTAATTTGATTCAACGTCACCGCAAACGTAATGTTGGAGATTTAACACTGTAATGCGAATACGACAATTTCCGATCTTTATTTCTTTCGGCCGGATGCAGAGCCGCGACCACCGACCACGCAAAATACGCATTGTCCTTGGATCGTACGTTGATCACCGCTCGCTTTAACATAATTTCCCGCGGCAATTCGACGTAACATCCCGCGTGCATTGGATTATATTTATTTACATTAATTATCAAATTTAATATATGTGACAACGCCCATCCACTGTCACGTTCTTGAAACTCTTCGAGCGATCTCAACGTGAGTTCGATGACGTGCTGCTCGTATCACTCGTTCAAGTTTGACACTTGAAAGAGTTCATAATTTTTCGTGTTTATACTACTATTGGCGCGTTTATCGTCACAACTCCTGCAGTTATCGTCACAAACTTGCCGTTGAACGCGGTGTTCACTTTCACACTCGTGTCTTTGTACAATGTCTCGCACTCGCTCAAGCACTACACCGCCAGCGTCTTCCAAAAATCGTCGCGGCTAGTCCACGTTGATCACCGCATCAGTCAATATATGGTTTTCAAATACCGTATCGCCGTATCGCGCCAAACGAGAGATCCATTGTCTCTACTGGTGCTCGCGTACTCGCCACCAACGCATAAAACGTCTTTCTAATTGTACCTTTGCACCCGCGAGTCGCGCAATCCTCGCCACCACAGATTGTCTATTTGCAACGATGAGTCGAGAATGCTTAACACAGCTAAATTCCTCGAGTTGTTCGATTCACTCGTCGCATCGTTGCAGCCACGCGAAACACTCCACCAAGGTAGCAACCTGGCTGCATTGCTCCAGCAGCTCGCGTTCCACTCACTCGAGGTGTTCCATTTCCATTTTGTATTATATTACGTCCCACGGAGCACTTGCACTTGCACTCGTCCACAATATTCTTTCTTACGCGGTGCAAATTGGGGGTATGTTATATGGCATTGTTATATATATGGACTGACTGCAATTGGAGCAAAAAATCGACCGTTTAGCGCATCAAGAGTATTTATCTCATGCTTCCTAACGGCATACATTATTCCAATGTCAGTGTCCGTCAGACGAACCATGCATTCGGCACATACAATTAGAGCACCACCCGTCGAATAGTAAAATTGTATTGTACAATGTTTTTTATTGCCATTCAGTGCACATTCCGAACGCGTAACAATTTTCCATATTTCTCTCACATTCGATTGATTCATTAGACTTCCAAAGTATCTACTGTGAACCCGCGCGCCCAATGATCTATTATATATATCATCTTTCTTTTATTCCTCTGTCTAAATCGAAGCGTTATCAGACGTTTGCAACCGAGTCGCAATTTGTTTATCTATTTGTTTATAGTAGCCGGATTATCAACGCTTCTCTCTTAACATGCCGCAACACATATAATCGTCGTCGTCGTCATCGTCGTCGTCGGTCTTCCGAATTGCAATTTGTGTTTATAGTAGCCGTATCGGCGCTTCTTTCTTAACATGTTGCGACACGTATACCGATTTCCACGAAAAGCCATCTTATCACGGCTTTTCCTGGAAAAAATTTAAACACGTCATCGCGCTCCTTTGCGAACATGTTGCTACGTTTGATCACAACAATGAAATTCTAAGAGAAATTCTAAGAAAGAGAAAAAGAGGGAGAAGGGCGAGAGGGATTAACGGTTTGCCATGTCAAAATTTACGCGGATGCGATAAGTTCTCCATCGAACAATCTGCATGAAAAGTACTCTGTTTTTCCTTCATTCGTTTGTACGAACGATCAACACACAATGTATTCTGCCAAAAGAAGCAGCGCACCATACGTTGACGAAAAACAAAAGAAGGAACATAACGCGTAAGTTTCAATTGCATTTTATTTTTTTCTTTTTTTCCCAATATTGTGCAATATTATATATTTAATTTCCACAGCATTTCGATAGAGCGTCGCGTGCGCCTATTGAGCAGATGTTATACTCTGACGGCCACGGGCCACTACAAATTTTTGGAAATTGGAATCAACCTTGATCCACCGAGCTACGTAGAGATTGCTCTGGGAGATCATCGGAGACAGGAATTGATATTGTCTCTCGAAATGTGGGAAGGACTCTACGAGTAGCGATGGAATATCTATAAATTGCTGCGAAACGATTACAAAGACAATTTTATAAGCGTCGGATCGTTAACCGTCAGAGTTTGCCTGATGAACGACGTTACACTCGTACGTCTTGAATCTTTGAACGTATGTATAACGATCGAATCAACATTACGTCGAATGTTTGATCTAGACGAATGTATCGATGACATTCGATCGACTCGTCAAATTCATTAATACGATCGATGCCAAGTATACGCGATTCTCCAACATCGTGTCTGTTGTAACAGATCCCGAGAAAATACTGAACGTGATATGCGATTGCAATACCTTCAGACGTTAACTCGTCGATTGCGAGCTGTTAGCCTTAGTTTTTAGTGTGTAAGAAAAAAATGTGAATAAAAAAAGTTTCACACTTAAATGAAAAATGTATTCAATTTGTTTTAAAAAAAAATAAAGGTATATAATATACAAAAAAAAACATGTATTTCTTTCATTCCTTTCCTCTTGCCATAAAAATAATTATCCGAAAAAATAAGATTCGTAATAAAAGAGAGATGCACGGAAGAGAGAAGATGAGAACATGGCGAGCGCGGCGGGTGCGGCGGGGCGGCGGTGGCGGCGGAGCGCGGCGGCGGCGGGCGCAGCAGCGGCGGACGTGGCGGCAGTGGCGGCGGATCCGGGCCTTCCCTCCCTTCGACGTTATATTCTTCGAGTCGCAATTTTCTATTTGTTTATCTATTTGTTTATCTACTTGTTAAGACAGTAGGATTTTGTGAAGATG